>NW_019727108.1:631348-633436 GCF_002891405.2 Cryptotermes secundus | reverse complement strand
ACTGAGGCCCTAAAAACTGAATTGCGAACAGCCATGTCACAAAAAAACAGAACTCAAATATGGAGAAAGAACTAGCATGTGCTATAGAAAAGATCGAGTCCCTAAGTTTTCTAACAAAAAATTTTTGGTTCATTTGTAAACTTCAGATGTTTGGTTTCAAGATGTCTCTTTAATTTATTGGGTTTCATGTTATCTGCAGCTAAAATACTTAGACAGATTACACATTTCGGACGTTCTTCATCACTGATCACAGTTTTTGTAAACAAATCCAATAAAATTTAAATATATAATAAATGAGGTATATAGTGTAATGGATGATTGGTTTAAAAAAACTTAATGTCACTTAATACAGCAAAAACATATTACATAAATTTCACTTCAAAAATAAGATGAAAAGAGATATGGGAGACATAGGAGCTATTTTAACAAGTATGAATCACATAAAATTTCTTGGCTTAAATATCCAAAATGAGATAACCTGTTATAGGCACATAGATGAGATCATAAAGAAATTAAATAAATCTTGCTACATGATAAGAAACTGGAAACCAATGGTATCTACAAAAACTCTAAAAAGTGTTTATTACTCATATTTTCACTCTATCGTGACATACGGAATAATGTTTTGGGGTAATTCGCCACGTGCCGAAAGAATATTTAAGTTACAAAAGACAGCTATCAGAATAATAAAAGGAAGTAATTATAGAGAATCATGCAGAGAAAACTTTAGAAACATGAATATGCTTCCGTTAAGATCACAGTATATATACTCCCTGTTAAGATTTGTAGCAAAAAATGGGGAAATGTTTGATATAAACAGGGATTATTATGAAATAAACACCAGGCACAATTGGATATGCACGTGAACACGGTAAACTTGATGAAATATGGCAATGTAGTATTTCACATGGCTGTGAGGATGTACAATGCATAGCCCAATGAAATTAAAACAACCCTTAATAATATAAATAGTTTTAAACATAACTTAGAGGACTTTTGTACACAAATTCATTTTAAACATTGAATGCATTTGTTCTTAAGAGATAATCATTGTAAAAATGCATAAGTATATGTGATGCTGAGTAGAATATTTAATGACTTTAATAACTAGAATACAATTACAATTATTTTAGTAGAATAATATAGTGACATGTTGCGCAATGGAGGAACCCCGCCCACCAGCAGTGACGCGGCGGGTGAGTCAGCGCTCCGTCACCCCCCCTCCGCACGGTGACGTAAGACGGCAGCATTGCTAGGCTATACGCAGACACAGTGACGTGGCATGCAACGACTCTGTTGACGCGAGCAACAGGCAACAGCGAACGGAATAAAAGCCGGCAGAGCAGTAAGCGTGAGTTAGTTGAAATGTGGCCATTGCCGAGTTCAGTTGTAGTCAAGTTAACTTGTAGCCGTCCCCGGAGAGAGTTAAAGTGTATCAGCGGCCTAAGACAGTTCTCCAGTCAGCAGCCTACCGTTGGAGTGTAGCAGCGTTCGCGGAAAGAACCAGACATGTGTGTAGTTGTGTAATTGGGAGTGTGTGATACAGGGACACTTACATAGCTCCCGTACTGTAAACGTGTAGACTACTGAAGACAGAGTGAATTGATTTGCGAATAGGGTTATAAATCATGAAACCCCGCAACAGTGTAAACAGATTATTGCAATTAGGGTTATAAAGTGTGAAACCCCGCAATTGTGTGATAATTAATTGTAGCCGTTACTTGTAGGTTGTGAATAAACCAATTAACAATACTTACAGTGTCTTCAGTAAAGAAAACACGTTACATTGGTGTCAGAAGTGGGATACGTACTTCCACACGAGACCAACAAGAATCGAACTCGTGACAATATGATGTATTTATTTTATATATTATATTTTTTAAAAAGCTGGTATACAGATATAATATGTTTAGTGGAATGTATATAATTAATTCACTTTATATCAATGAACTGTATGATCAACATTTGTTATTTTATGTAAATATCCCATCTTGAATTTTACTGAAGTTTTAATGTTTAAATATTAGAGAATAATTTTACTATGACGTAAACAATTTTTGTTATAAATTATACATAGATTTTATTAGA
>NW_019727108.1:513398-627287 GCF_002891405.2 Cryptotermes secundus | reverse complement strand
ATATATATATATACACATACAAGTACTCAATATTTTACATATATAAATACAAATATAAAACATTTGTTGTCAGTAAAATTCTTGAAATATTATTATTTCTAGATTGTAAAGTGTGTCTTATTTTTATAATGTGGGGGTTGTCATGTGTCGAATTGCATGGGAGTGTCTTATTATTGTCTGTGCTCATTTATCTGCTCTATTCAATACACTATGATGTTCTGTAGATATAGGTGCTTATTACGTTGTTATTGTCAATGGGCACATGAGGGAAAGTCAGAAATTATCGGCACTTTCGCCGTAACACATCTTTAGGTTTGTCACACTGCCATCTGCACATGCATGCTTAGAGTTGGTACTACTGTGGTCATGTGATTGAAATTTGACCTTGATTGCATCATTTTCCTTGATGCTGTGACAGTGTAAACATGGCCGCTCCACTAGCAGTGTGCACCAAGGAGGAACAAAGAACAGTGATCTGATTTCTCTAGCTGGAAGGTGTGTCAGGGGCTGAAATTCATTGGAGGCTTTCAACACAATATGAGGACAGTGCTCTACTGCGTAGAAGTGTGTATGAGTGGATTGAGAAGTTTAAAAGTGGCCGGACAAGAAATTCAAGACTCAATCCTCCGCGGGAAAGGTGATGCTAACCGTTTTTTGGGACTCAAGAGGGCCTATACTGGAACACTACCTGGAAAAAGGGTGCATGATCAACAGTGCAAGATACAGTGATTTGCTGGCCAACAATCTGAAGCCAGCAATTCACACCAAACGCTGAGGACTATTGTTGAAGAAAGTGTTGTTGCATGACAATGCACGCCCACACATGGCCGGCCAGACCATTGAAACCATTAACCATTTGGGTTTCGAGGTGCTGGAACACCCTGCCTACAGTCAAGATGTCGCCCCTTCCGACTATTATCACATCTCTTTGGACAGCTCAAAGATGGTTTATAAGGTTGTCAATTTTCTACGGACAAAGAAGGGCGGGAAGCGGTGCATAAATGGTTGTGTGACCAACTGAAAACCTTCTTCTTGGATGAAATACGTAAGCTTGTTGACCGCTGGACCAAGTGCATCAAAAAGGAAGGAGACCAAGATCTAAAAGTTTGTGACGATGTTAAATTGCTACAAGTACTATGTTTTTGGACATTATCCATAGTCTGTCTATTTAAAAACAAAAAAGTCCTGTTTCTATTTTAAAACACAACGTTTCGGAGACTGGATTCTTTCCCCATCCTCAGGTAAAACCTACTCAGTTGGGTCCAATAGACAGATCTAGCCCCTATCTCCAGACTGGAGATAATTGCCATTCTCTTATAATGTATTTCTAATTTACAGATAAAACTGCAAATGCAAGATAATACATAGGGAAATCAAAAATTATCTGCACTCTTGTTTCCCAATTTATATACACAAAAGTAGGTGTTGAACAAGTACGTCATTTTTCTACATACTCTCCTTCCTACAAGTACTATGTTTTTGGACATTATCCATTGTCTTGTCTATTTAAAAAAAAATCCTGTTTCTATTTTAAAACACGTTTCGGAGACTGGATTCTGTCCCCACCCTCAGGTAAAACATACTCAGTTGAGTCCAATAGATAGAGCTAGCCCCTATCTCCAGTCCGGAGATATTGTTTCCTGGAAAGGAGCTTTTTGTGATGTTAATATTAATGTAAATTGGAGTTGTAGGTACTAACTATGTATGTCTATATCACAGTGTAATAAATAACAGCAGATAAACCACAGAAAATAATAAGACACACCCATAAAATCCATGTCACCACAAAAAAGAATTTGAAAACAGTCACAGTTTACCCCACACCCAATTCCACCCATAATGACCTCCACATTATGAAAATAAGACAACCTTTTACAATCTAGAAATAATAAGATTTCAAGAGTTTTACCAACTGACAACAAATATTATAGTTATATTTGTATTTATATATATAAAACATTGTGTACTTCTGTGTAAATAAACAGAGACACTTTTAATGCTATTGACAAGTTCACAGCTCTGCGCTTTACCACAACCGGTCCATTGCTGGCCACGAAGTGCATGCAAATTTTGTCACTGACTCAGCATGCTTGATGGCCAATGATGTATGGAATGAAGGAAAATAATAAACTTGTAGACCTCTACCCAGTATTATGTTACATGGTGGGCAGTACAATTCATGCATGTGGAGTTTCTTTATGATTTGTCAGCAGTAGGCAGTAATTAACAGTGCCATGAGCCATTTGTTCCCAGTTAACAGTTAGTCAGCAGTATGGCACGACATGGTTTGCAATACTTTAGAGCAACGTGTATTTCTGTATGACACCTACGTGAAATACACATCTGCTGGATAGTGTTCACAAAAATTTCAATGTAAAGCTTGTGATGAAAGAGTTCCCAGCAGACAAACAATTCATAATTAGGTGAATAAACTTATAACAACAGGACTCTTAAGCACTGATTGCTTAGTGAGGAGAAGTCAGATGGCACAGGGGCCAGACTTGAACATAGACCTAGAAAATCACCGAAATGTCTAACTCAAGAGACTGGATTGTCTAGTGCAAGAACAGCAACACAATTGCTCAAGCCATCCAGTGAAAGTTTGTGTCTGGTGTGCTGTAAGTGCAAGAAGGATTGTTGTATGTGTTTTTTAACAAAACAATTAATTGCGAAAGATATTTACGTTTAGAGGGACAGCATTTTCAACACCTCCAGTGATCTGTGAACAAAGGTAAGACTTCCCTTCATTCCAAATATTATAGGCATGCTGAGTCATCGGCAAAATTCTTGTGCGCTTTGCAGCCAGCAGTGTGCCAGTAGCAGTGAAGCACAGAGCTGTGAACACATCAATTTTATTAAAAAACACCCTGTATGTATTGTTTATACTTATATGACATGCGTAACAACAACAGATCTGTTGCATAAGGAGTTTAGTAGCAAATAATAACACAATTTATTATCTAGAAAATGCCTGATGATAGTCAAAAGACTGAAACATGTATATGATAATATTTCAATAAAACATCAGTACTGAAAAAGGAAATGTTTTGATTGAGGGGTATACTGCATATTGGTGTTATGCACAACAAGATGCATAACTTACGAAAAAAATAATAGCTTTCATTCTACACACACACACACACACACCCACCCACCCAGTTTGCAGTAATTTTTTTTATTTCTTCTATCAGTATTCTTTTACTTCAAAGTCACTACTAACAATAATCTATGAAATCTCATATGAAACTATATTAATACACTTCTTACCCTGTAACTTTCAATGGGCCTCTCTGTTCTACTGTGAACTACACAGCCTTTCCAAATGCAAGAAGACAAAAACCAAATAATAACAATTAACTTTGTATGGAATTACAGTGAACACCCATTTCATGTTCAGTTTAATATTTTCTTTCAGTTAAATTCAATTTCAACAATCCTTAGTCAATAATCTCAGAGTTAAATTTCTTCCATTTAAGAAGTAACTCAGTTTAGAGTTTAAATCCACAACTTCATGAGGAAACCTTAATCAGGGGTTTCACTGTATGCAACTGTGGTCTTCCACTGTGTATGTGATTATAATGGGCCATTCCTGTTTTGGATTATCAGTAATATGAAACTTAACTGTTGTATTTGGATACAAAGGAACCCATAATGAAAGTAGTGAACACAGAAATAGAAAACCAAATCAAATCCTACAAAATTCAGTTTCCTATGTGAACTGTCAGGCTCAGTATGTCAATCATAATCTTTGCATGCAATCTGGTATTAAAATAATTTTCATCATCATTCCAAATTATTTCAAAGCTAGTTCAGATCAGTGTTTCCATGTAATATGGCAACAAAACTCACCATGCATTTTAATATCAGTGTTCTCTGTGGAGTGTGAGAGATTTCACAATGGTATGTTGGTCACAATCACCAGCTGTCCAATTAAGGCTGGGGCCACACAAGTGCACAAAATGCGTCCGCTGTAGAAATAAACAAGAGAGGCGAATGCTATGCTTTCTTCTAGCTCCATTGCAGACAAAAACTACGCACCACATTCTGCAACTGTGTGGTGTCCTCAGCAACGTCCGTCATGAAGTACATCCATTGCAATGGACGTACTTTGTGCGCTCGTGTGACCCCAGCCTAATCCTTTACATTCCAGGTTTTTCAAATGAGTGCAATAAGGCCAATGACTTCTTTCAACCACATAATTATGTACTACAAAGAAATAGTACAGTATTCACGAAGTCCCAGCTACATCACTGTTATATCAAGAGTGAAACAAGCATGACGAACATTATCATTGGTATGGTGGATAAAACACAGCAGGATGCTAGAGAATATATTTATTACAGATATATCAGATTATTCAGGTTACTTCAAACTCAGACTGACAATCACACTAATTATGCACTATGGCCGTAAACTTTTACTTACCCCAAAATATCTATATGGAAGTTCTGAACTACTAATAAATGTCTCAAAATATGTGGCAATTGACATTTCAAGGCACCTTGCCTGCAGGAACTACACCCTTTCATACACCTGCGCTGTGCGTGATGGCAGGTACAGCTGAAAAAAATTGACACAAATATCACCTGGCTGCTTCATAAAATATTTCTTACATCAGCGATTCTCAACTTTTACATATAAACCCTGCTGCCAAAAAAAAAAAAGAAAGAAAGAAAGAAAGAAAGAAAGAAAGAAAATATAGTCCCATCACAATGAAACTGAGCATCTCATTCACAAAAAGTGTATTTCATAAATATGTACATTTTAGTGTTATAATAATTATTAATACAAGTTTTTAAGAACTAGAATACTGTAATAATTTTTTCCATAGTTTTGTTAGAAGAAATATAATTATATTGCAACCTTATTGAGGACCTTGTGCTTAGACTGCAGAAACATGTTTGTGTATGTGCCTTTCATGGAACTGAATTAATTATTATTTTGGGGGCCTTTCACACAACCCAAGTGACCATCAAGTTCCACCAGAGGGATCCTAACAATTGAGAAACACTGCCTTAAACACTACTGACAATAAACTGAAGACATACCTGTAATGTCTAGCACTTTAAGCTAAAGAACTCAAGCCACACTGTGCAAACAATGAATAAGATGGCATGCTTTATATCATATCTGAAGACAATATTTTGAAGAATAATGAAAGTTACATATTCAGTTCCCAGCCTGGCAGAGAGTTTTTCACTCAGACTATTCAAAACTCAAAATAATTATGCTGTCACGCTAAGTCAATATAAAATGACTAGAGAAATTATAACATCCCTCAAAACATGTTTAAATACAAGCAAGCCATTCTTGCTGTTATGACACATGGAAGTTACCACTACTTTTCAAAGAGTGACAAGAAGGTGGGGGATGAAGTATAGGCAAAGGCAAACCTATGCAGTTAACCTTCATCACGTAAAAGATCCTCATGTCTCTAGGAGACCTCTGAGCAAAATTAGGCAAAAAGTTTCCCGCCCAAGTAGTTTCCAATGCCTCTGATAGAGGGGGGAAGTATCAGGTACTGAGGGCCGACCTCGTTGGCTGAACAGGGCTGATAGCATGCACCAGTACCGGTAGGGTATGGCGACTGGTAGAATATCAAAGGGGGACGTACAATAGACTATTAGTCACAGCGCATGGGGAAACTCACCCCTCCAATAATAATAATAATAATAATAACCTTCATCAGCCATGTGTCACATCATGCATGTGGTCCAAGAGATGTAGTGTCATATAATTTTAATACATGTATAATTACACTCAAGCTAAAATACAGCCCACAGCAGCAGGGAGTTTAAATCCCTTATTCTCAGATAATACAGGTTAGAGGAATGAATGAAACAAGAAAATTGTTCAGTGTAATAAGGCTTTCCTTTTACCTTAACTGAATTCCTTCTACCAGCAAATTCTTCAGGATAAGTGAAATGTGGAACATTTGCATCCACTCGCTGGAAGCCTCCATATTTCCCATCATCTGAATCAAGGGCCACCTTGTACTGCCCGGGCACTTCCACCCCTATACGATAGTCAGTGAAACTCTTGATTGGATGGAAGTTGAAGATAAACAGCAGCTCCGCTCGCTCAAAAGCCACAACTTTGTCTGCCTCATGCTTCCAACTTACATAGCCCTAAACACAATGCAATCTGTTACTGTTTACTGAAACACCCATTTGGCTCATTCATATTCTCATATGCTGAATACCTACTTCATAATAATGTACCAGTTGGTATAATTCGTTACTACTAATTATACTGCTAATGAGAATGAATTCTGGATAAAGTAGCAGAACATGTGAAAAAGTGTGATATGCCCCCACTCCAACATCTCTATGCAAAGAAGAAATTTTGGGAAGAACTAAATGCCTACTTTCCTTTGATACAACATGGACTGCATAGAAAATAAACGTACAACAATTCTTGTATTGCTGTATGTGCATTTGTTGCCATGGTAATGTTTTTACTATGCCACTGCCTAGCAAGAGTAGGCGGATACATATTCAGACACAAACTGATGCGAGAGATGAACTCATATGCCATGATATACATAGGAAATTTCATAAAGGCTGGTTCTGGCATTCAACAGACACACAGGTCAGCATCGTGATCTCGTAAGCCTAGGTTTTTCTTCTTCAAAATAAGGTAGGTAGGCCTCGATGCGGTCTGCTCAGCAGCCCGCGGCATCCAAGTTGCCCTTGGGTTGGCCAGCAAGTATGGCCCTTACATGGTCCACACGGTCACTCTGGATATTTCCATGAGTACTGAGTTGACCAGTCTGCACTGTTGTTTGTCAGGGTCACAAATGTGAGAGTCCATGTATGAAGAGACAACCACTTATTAAACTTCTATACAACTATTTATTGGAGTTATATAGCATATGCAAACGTACTTCAGTTCAAGAACTGCAGGATGCAGTTTGCAGGTTGCAGACTGCAGGTAGACTGGTTGAAGACAATTGGTTCTCTGAGAGTCAGGGTTAGAGTTTCTTTACAACTGGCAGTTTACCGCCAGTCAGTTTGTCTCGGTGAGAAGCCCGTTGAGACCCACGACTTGAAATTTTATTTTCCAACTGAACACTTGAGGTTATAGTCCTTATGTAACATTTTCTCTGAGGAGAGGATGAGTCTGTCATTTACATTTGCTGCTGGTCCTCACCAGCAAAGTCATTCTCAGATCCAAATACCGTGGGACTCATTACCACATTTTACTATCTCAGATTCAAGACTCCCCCAACCTAGAGGGCCAGGTCCCCGCATTTATATCCCCCAAGAACAGGGTGGCCCAATTATACCCCAAGGCACTGGGGATAGGGTCCTTCCTTAAATAGTTTCATTCCGACCGCGTAGTGCAAATCTGGGGGTCTTGATTTGGTTCCGTGGATACATACATTATTGAGTCACTGCACATAAGTGAATAATTCCCAGTGATAATTGTACAATAAGTGTGTTGTCATTAAATGCTTGGTTTAATGTGGGTGGTTCCCACAGATCTATCAAGATCATCATCAGGTGGTATTTATGAATTATGAGGGAAAGTCAGAAATTATCCAGACTTTCGCCATAACACGTCTTTAGGTTTTTTTCACACTGCCTTCTGCGCATGCATCTTAGAGTTGGTACTACTGTGGTCACGTGATGGAAGTTTGACTTTGATCATGTCATTTTCCTTGACACTGTGACAGTGTAAACATGGCCGCTCTGCTAGCAGTGTGCACCAAGGAGGACCATAGAACAGTGATCCGATTTCTCTGGTTAGAAGGTGTGTCAGGGGCTGAAATTCATCGGTGGGTCCATCACTATGAACCAGAATCCAAAAGCCAGAGTATGGCGTGGAAACACCCAGGATCGCCAATGAAGAAGAAATTCAAGACTCAATCATGATGATGCTAACCATTTTTTGGGACTCAAAAGGGCCTATACTGGAACACTACCTGGAAAATTGTGCATGATCAAACGTGCAAGATACAGTGATTTGCTGGCCAACAATCTGAAGCCAGCAATTCACACCAAACGCTGAGGCCTACTGTCAAAGAAAGTGTTGTTGTTGTTGCATGACAATGCACGCCCACACATGGCTGGCCAGATGGTTGAAACAACTAACCATTTGGGTTTTGAGGTGCTGGAACAACCTGCCTACAGCCCAGATATCGCCCCTTCCAACTATGGTCTCTTTGGACCACTCAAAGATGGTTTACGATGTCAATTTTCTGCGGACAAAGAAGTGTGGGAAGAAGTGCATAAATTGTTGCGCGACCAACCGAAAACCTTCTTCTTGGAGGGAATACGTATGCTTGTGGACCACTGGACCAAGTGCATTGAAAAGGCAGGAGACTATGTAGAAAAATGATGTACTTGTTCAACCCCTACTTTTGTGTATATAAACTGGAAAAACAAGAGCATGGATAATTTTTTACTTCCATACATACATATCTTGTTACTGAATTATTAAACTGGATCTATTTTTTACATTTATCAGTAATATTATGACCTAAATTTTATTTTTTTAGGTTTAACAGAGCTCACTACCAGGGTTCATTAAGCCGGTATTACACGATGTCATTATAACTTCAGAGGTCCTTTTACAAGGACATATCACACAACAACTTGTGTGAGCAGCACATTATTTTCAATGAATTATCACAAAACTTTCGAGCCTTACACTCAGATGAAGATAGTAGGGTCCCCATCTCACAGTTCTCAAAGTACCTGTCATAAGTTAAAATTTTTTATTTTATTTTTAGTTTACTCAAAACCATGTTAGGTGGGCCCCTTGTCACCATGGCATGGCGCATCCTCAGGTTGCGGATGGAGGAGACGCCCTCCAGTTTTGGAGGGAAGCTGCAAATATATTGAATAAACAGTTCCAGACAGCCGACAAGGGGTGGCCTTCCAGCTTCGGGGTTGGGCGTGGGGCTAACAACTCCTCAACATAAAAAATCATTATGTTACAAAAATGAACATAAAGCCTCGGACCTGGACTGATTCCATGGATAAACGACCTAAACTAATGAAAATGAATATGAGATTTGGCACTCGGAATGTACGAAGTTTGTACAGGGCAGGTTCGCACAGGGCAGTGGCAGAAGAAATCTTAAAATATAAGTTAGATTTAGAGGGAGTACACGAGGTCAGATGGGATGGAGGTGGCATCGCACCAGCAGGAGACTATACATTTTTCTATGGAAAGGGGAATGAAAATCATGAATTCAGTACAGGTTTTTTCATACATAAGAGAATCGTATCAGCAGTTAAGAGGGTACAATTTGTTAGTGATAGGATATCACTGGTGTGATATCATCATTATGAATGTTCACGCCCCAACAGAAGATAAAACTGATGACATAAAGGATAGATTCTATGAAGAACTAGAACATGTATTTGATAAATTCCCAAAGTACCCTATGAAAATTTTGTTAGGAGATTTCAATGCCAAAGTAGAGAGGGTAGACATTTTCAAACCAACAATTGGGTATGAGAGTTTGCATGAAATTAGTAATGATTAGGGCCCGGATTTCTATGACATGTCATATTTTTTTCCTAGGGTTTATTCCTATTTTTCAATGTAATTATGCATGTTTCCAGTCATTCTTATTGAAATTATGTCGTTTTTATTGTGCATATAAATGCATATTTTAGAGTTTTATTGGTTTTACAGCATATTTTGGCATAATTTTGAAATAAGGTCATATTTTTGTCATTTTAGAAACAATTCTTTGATATAATGTAAAATTTCGGCTCCATAATGTTTAGTATTACAAAATAAATTTCAGGCTGGATTGTTGCTTCAATGTGGAATAGAGTTCAAGTACATGAAGTTCGTATTAAAAACCATATTTTTGACTGGACTGTACTTGCAGTTACAAAGGCGAAAATTTGTGAAATGCAGCATTTATGACCTGGCAAGCCGGCCTTTCCCAGTCGAGGCAGGAGGGAGGCAAGTGTAACGGGTATTCTCCTATTGTACTCCGTCTTACTATAAGGTATATACATCCCATTCTTTCTTGGAGGGCTTAGAAGTATTCTATTTATATATGTGGAGGGCGTTATAAGACTTCAGTTTGACTTTACAATGCCTAAAGTGAGTACATGTAGTTCAAGGAGCGCAAAGTTGCGTAGTTTTGTACAGGAGTTTGGTGAAAAAGTGTTTAGTACCGATGGCAAGATATTTTATTGTAAGTTGTGTGGCGTGAAAGTTACGGCAGAAAAGCGATTTACTGTGCAGCAGCATTGTAAAACTTTTAAACATGGTAAATGTTTAAGCAGATTATCTACAAAGGATAGCAGACAAAGTTTGTTGTTTAAAAACAGTTCCACTAATTCTTCTTCTTCTTCTTCTTCTTCTTCTTCTTCTTCTCCTTCTTCAACGAACAATGGGTCGGAATTTTCGAACGATTTGTGTCAGTGGATGGTATCTTCGAATATTCCATTAGAGAAATTGCATAATCAGCACTTCAGACAATTTTTGGAGACATACACTAGTCATCCTATCCCAAGTGAATCGACGTTAAGAAAGAATTATCTCTCTACATGTTATGAAGATATGTTAAATAAGATTCGAACATCTGTTGCTGACAACAAGATATGGGTTTCCTTGGACGAGACTTCTGACGTAGATGGGCGGTATATTGCGAATGTTATAGTTGGGACCCTGAAACAAGATCAACCTGGAGAGAGATTTCTTCTTGACTGTGAAGTTCTCGAAAGAGCAAATCATTCGACTATAGCTGTCCTATTTGATAATTCCATGAAGTTGTTGTGGCCAAATGGAATACAGCGAAATAATGTCCTTCTCCTAGTAACAGATGCCGCTCCATACATGAAGAAGGCTGCCAAAGGACTTCGAATCCTCTACCCGAAAATGGTCCATATTACTTGCCTCGCTCATGCATTGCATAGAGTGGCTGAAGAAGTTCGAGGACATTTTCCTGATGTAGATAGGCTAGTTTCAAACGGAAAGAAAATATTCATCAAGGCCCCTCTTCGAGTGCAGAAATTTAAACAAGAAGCTCCTCTACTGCCACTTCCTCCACAGCCTGTCGTCACACGGTGGGGTACATGGTTGGATGCTGTGGCATATTATTGTGAAAATTACACAGCCATTGAGAAAATGTTTAATGGCTTTGACAGCAGTGAGTCAACATCAATTAAAGCTGTCAAGGACTTATTCTCTACCACTCTAGCACAAAATCTGGCATACATAAAGTCAAACTTCTGTTCAATTTCAGGTGCAATAACTCGCCTGGAATTTGTAGGGACTGAACTCTGTGACGCGTTGGACACTGTAAAGAGCATTGAGAATGAACTAAACCGAACTCGTGGTGAAATAAGTGACAGGATTAAAACCAAAATAGAAAGTGTTCTTCATCGGAATGCTGGTTATTCAACATTATGCAAGATTGCAGATATACTTTCCGGTAAACTAGCAACATTCGAAGATGATACAGAACTGTCACCAAACGACTTGACATTCTTCAAATATGCTCCTGTCACATCATGTGATGTGGAACGAAGTTTTTCCAAATACAAAACTATCCTTAGTGATAATCGGCGATCTTTCAAATTTGAAAATTTGAAAATGCATGTAGTTATAAATTGCAATTGTAACAGTGAAAATTGAGACGTGAATAACTCAGTGAAAATTGAGACGTGAATAGCTTGTGTTCTTTTAAATGGTGTTTTTAGATAACAGAGTTAAGTTAGTGTTCATACCATGTGCACCAGTGTTTGTCTAAAATATGAACGCAAATATCAGTATTAAAAAGAAAACAATGAATGGTTTAATCCAGTACGAAATGTCGAAATTCCATCAGTTTTCTTTCCTTCAGAGACATAATAGGGCTAATTTGGTAAGTAGGACCTACTATCATATATTCATCATCTTTATTCTTAAACTCTAGTAAAAGTTGTAATTAAAATTGTGAAATTTTATGTTCCATTTAATATTTAAGGTCATATTTTACACTTTTTAGGTCATATTTGACATAATTTTGGGTCATAAGTGCATGCATATATTTATAGTTTTTAGGTCATAAAAATCCGGGCCCTAGTAATGATAATGGAGTTAAGAGTTGTAAATTTTGCCACATCAAAAAATCTTACTGTCAGAAGTACAATGTTCCCACATCGTAACATCCATAAATTTACATGGACATCTCCTGATGGGAAGATACACATTCAACTCGACCATATTTTGATAGACAGGAGATGGCACTCAAGTAAACTTGATGCCCGATCATTCAGGGCAGCAGATTGTGATACTGACCATTGCCTCGTGGTGGCAAAGGTTAGAGAAAGAGCACTGAGCAAACAAACAAACACACAGAGTTCATATGGAGAGGTTCAATCTCAAGAAATTAAATGAGGTAGAGGGTAAAGAGCAGTATTGTGTTGAAATCTCAAATAGGTTCACGGCTTTCAAAAACTTGGAAACTGAGGTGGATGTTAATAAAGCTTGGGAAAATATTAGAGAGAATATCAAAATTAATGCCAAGGAGAGTCTAGGTTATTATGAACTCAAGAAGCATAATGAAGGATGTTCAAAATTACTAGACCAAAGAAAACAAGCAAACTGCAATGGCTACATGATCCAAGCAAGTAAAATGGGGATAATCTGAACAATATAAAACAGGAAACCAGCAGGAATGTCTGATTGCAGTGTAAGGAGGATTTTACACAAGGATCTAAATTTCAATCCATATAAAACGGTGCTGGTGTAAGAGTTGAGCAATCATGACATGGCAAACCGTAGGACATTAGCTGGGCGCTTGATCAGAATTTTGTCCGACGATCTCATTTTCCTTATGAGAGATGAAGCACACTTCCACTTATTTGCCTGTGTCAACAAACAGAATTTTCACTATTTGGCTGAAGAAACTCCACAGTGGCTCCAGCAATGACCTCTTCACGGCACACGTGTGACTGTTTGGTATGGAGTGGCAAACTTCAGAGTCACAGACCTTGTCTTTCTGGAGGCAAAGATGGGCATGCAGTTACAGTCACATCTGCTCGTTATGTTGAAATATTATGGAACTTCCTCATACCAGAACTGAGTCATCGTGGAACTGAGCTCCCAACCGTATGATTCCAGCAAGATGGTGCAACTGCCCATACAGTGGGAGCATCCATGGAGGTCGTTTTGGAAACGTTTTTGGCGCACGTTACTTCAATGTGTGGTGAGCTTCAATGGCCTGCACCTTTGCCTATCTGTGCCTGTGATTATTTCCTTCAGGGGTATGTCAAAGCGAAAGTGTACACCACTAGACCATGGACTATCAACAAACAAACTCAAGATCGCAATTTGGAAACAATGTGGTGAGGTGAGCACTGGGAGACCTGTGAGCAAGGTTGGAAGAGTGTGGGCACAATGAAGGGCAACATTTTAATGATGTGCTGTTCAAAACGAAATAAAGAGAGATGTAATGAAATGTATGTGGAATAAAATTACATTAAAAGTTCATTCATCTTGTAACAACAAATTAAAAATTAAAATAAAATTTCACTGCTCTATATACTTTTGAAAATCGTCAGGCTCCTCTCCTGCATCTTGTACTTCACACAATTGCAATGTTGTTGATTTGAATTTAAAACTAATTAACTAGTTACTTTAATTAATTTCATGGGGCAGTCTTTCTTGAGAAGCCAGCAGCTGCTCTTTTTCTTTACTGGCGCTACAACCCTGCGTAGGTCTTGGCCTCCTCTGGAGGTTTCTTAACAGTAAATTTTTCTGGGGTGGCGTCATTAGCCCCATGCCCAAAACCCCAACTTGAGGACCAGGGACTACACTTCCTCTGGCCCCTAACCTTTGACATGTCTGGTATGGGTGGCCCTACCAGGAGCTAATGCTCCCACTATTATAGCTCTCCTGGTCATTGTGTCAGGCAAACCTCCTCTCCATGATAAGGATGTCCTCAAGGGGGCAACAGCTGGTCAGCCACTCCCTACATTTTGTGGAACATGAAGAGTCATTACCATCTTCACAAGAGCCTACCACTGGTCTCTATCATGAGCCAATTTAATTGAGTCCACAATCCCCCAAACTAGTTTTCTAAGATCCATTTTAATATTATCTTCCCATCTAGCACAGCTCTTCCTAGTAGTCTCTTTCGTTCTGGTTTTCCCAGCAAAACCCTACATACATTCCTCTTCTTCTCATATATGTTACATGACCTACCCATTCCATCCTCCTTGACTTCATCATTCTAATATCATCTGACGATGGGTACAAGTTATGAAGCTCCTCACTATACAATTTTCTCCGGCCTTCTGTCATATCATCCCTTTCAGGTCCAGATATTCTCCTCAAGACCATGTTCCCCAACACCCTTAGTTTATATTCTTCTCTTAATGTGAAAGACCAGGTCTCACACCTGCATAAAACTACTGGGAAGATTATAGTTTTACATATTTTAATCTTTACATTTACAGACAAAAGATTCTGAACTGCATGACAGCAAGCATTCCCCAAATTTAATCTGAATAGAAAACATTCCAGACAAATGTTAACCTACACCCACTTTGCTTTCATATATACACACTTTAATTAAACTAAATAGTCTATGGAGATACCAAACTCAATGAGAATTATGAACAATACTTCCCTCTAAATTGAATCACAGGTTTTCTGGAAGTCCAGAGCTAGCTGATGTACTGTATCAATGTACTTGCATTCTTTCCCAATATTTGACAAATGTAGACTATCTGATCAGCAGTTCAGGCAGTATGTTGAAACCCACACATGAGCCCTAATAATTCGGTCTACATATGGAGTTAACTCTGATAGAACAACATAAAAACTTGACAAACTTTCCAATAAACTTAAGAATCCTATGAAGAGTATTATCTTTTGAGTGTGACACTGTACAGTCTGGTACATATTTACTGTTCCTCTGAAACATTGGTAAACATTTACCAGATTGCACAGTGTCACATCCCAAAAGGTCAGTACCCTCCAGAGTCACTGACCACCATGAGGTCATCAAATGTCACATTATTCAGAATGCTAAACTGGAGTTAGTATACCACAGTTCTATACAGCCACCATACTAACATTTTCAGTAACAAAAAGTTAAGGACCAGAGTGGGAAGATGATTAAATGTTTTTCTAATAAACCTATCTGGAAGAACCAAACAATTTTCTGCCTGGTTTAGCTCATTTCTGATATTTTCCTATGTGCATCTATGTCCAGATTTTCTAAATGTCCAGAGTTTTGGCCATAATGAATTCTCTCTATTCATGTTCAGTAAAGTAATAAAAAAAAAAAAATAAAGCTATCCCTGTAAGAGGCCATGAAGGCCCATAGGGTTGTGAGATGTTAAGGGTCCCCCATTACCTTGACAATCGGCTAAAAGATGGCGGTAAGGTTGTCAGCCTTACGCGCCGCCCGCATTTCACTCCCCAGGAAAATTATTTAATTAATTCCTGGTACTCATTGCTGTTAGAGGCTGAGTAAAACCCAGGGCCTAGTGCGGCTGGAAGGATTAGGTCAATTGAAAAAATCCAATGACCTCATCAGGAATTGAACCCGTGACCTTCCGGCTTGTAGCATAGTACTACAGTACTACATGTTCAGTGCATCTGCTAACTTCCAACACTCAACTTATCATTACCCATACTTCGAACAATCTCCATATCTGAATTGTCAGTCAGACCTTCTCTTCCCTTCCACCTTGAAATCTCTTAAACCATCACAAGAACACTGAGGCACTGTGTACATGTCTGCGGTATTTCTTGCCACCTACATGAAAACCTTATGATGAGTTAACGTTCAGACCTGCAATCTTCTAGAATGTGAAACCAGGTGGTCTTGTAGGTGAGCAGCAACTTATACTGGTAACCCTTATGGGGAGGCAACATTAAACAGGACTCATCTCTTAGAAACTTACTGTATCAAGACAGCAAAGTTACTTTGCTCCCTTTCCTTTCAACCAAAGTACAGAGACCACAGCACTGTTCCTTGGCTCATACAGTTCTGACGCTCAGTTCAACAAGAGGTAATTAGGACAATCTACTGCTAGATATCATCCCCCCTGATCCATGACTCTGAAGATGATAGAATATTTCTGGCCATAAACATTAGTCTCATTAATTTATTACCGCATTTCATAAATCTCACACAGACTGTATTCCCATAATTCAGCCAACTTTAAATTACCGAGTCCTTGTGCAGCCAACCATGGCGCTCTTCCAGTTTGTTCATATCAGCATCAAATGCACTGAGAAACTTGTACTTCAGATGCTCATCATCCACCAGATGCCACTGACGGCGCGCATAATGATATGAGTCATTGTTTCCAGCTCGTGGAAAGTCTAGCCATTCAGGATGTCCAAATTCATTGCCTGAAAATTGTTAAACTTGTATTACTTTCCACCAGTTAAAGTTAAGTAAATCTTTCATGTTATTAAATTTTGAACAATCAAGTCATCCAATCCATCAATCTTTCAACTGCTCATCAAATTATTCAATAAGACCAATCCATCATTCAGTCAACCACTCAGACATTCAATCTACTGTCCAAGAACCATTTAATCAATCATTCATATGATCAAACAACCTATCATTCAGTCAATGACCAATCAAGCACTCATTTAGTCTAGTAATCAACCAACAACCAACCAACCAATCATCAATCAATTCTGAGTCCTCCTCCTGTTCCTCCAAGGTTTTTCCCTTTAAGGTTTCCCTACACCAAGTTTCCATCTCTAATAATTTTCTCCACCTTCCATTAGTTCTTTCATCCTGATTTCAGATGACATAGTGTGCCACTTCTCCAGTGACCAGCTGGACTCCATTCCAATTCCTGGCATGGCAAGCAGTGTTCTTCCATTTGATAAATATGTCCATAACATATCTACTGTTCTTCAGCTATGTGATTTTTACCATCACTTCTACTTTGACCTCTTGTCTAACTACAACATTGCAGACATTATGCAGAAGTGTTTTCTTTACACACCCAAAAGCCCATTTCTCCTACTAATAATCTCCTGCATACCTTCGTTTATTGTCCATGACAGCTACAAGTGTTACAGATTCTACAAAGAAGAAATGGATTCATTTTGGTAATATACTTCAATACCACAAGACTGAATTCAGTAGCAGCTTATCCTTTCCTTATTTTGCCGCATACATCTTTGTAGCTTGTGCCCATTCTATTGAAGACACAACCAAAATAATTATAACTGGAACATTCTTTAGTTTTTATGTGTAAATTTACACATTTTCGGCTTGTGAAACAATTATAGGAAGATTTTCGATTTGTTTTCTTCAAATTTATCTCTAGTCCCTACCTGGTACTGTCTTCCAAAAACGGTCATTCAGCCAGAAACACTATTCTCTCTTCCAATCTCAATACCTAAATATATATTGTACTCTACTGAACAGTGCCTGTAACCCAATTCAGGTAGTACTAAAAAATTTACAACAGACATTTAGGCCAATGCAGTATTCTACACATTCCAAAGTAAGAAGTTTAAATATCTTATGTCATCTAATATAATTGATGTAAAACTCTTTCTACAACACAAGCAATAATGATGCTTCTTTGTTTATTTTCAGTTGTTTTAGCATCAACTGATGACAGGAAATTTATGAATAAGTCGGGAGGACACAAAGATAAAAACTGCAAATTGCTCAGGAAATTAACAAAACTCCAATGTCTGTTTCACTATAAAACACAGATGTGCAAGAGCAAAAAATATTTTTCAATGTGTTCATTTTTAAATTTATTTAATGACACTTTTTTCAATAGCAAATATTTACAAGAGAACAGTAGGATGAAGGATGAAGGATGAAGGATGAAGTAGGAAAAATATGAACACAGTTGTGATTTGAATTGCATTACTCTCCCAACACATTCCTGGAAAGACAAAGGAAGATCACATAAAGAAATAGAACATGTTACATGTACACCCATTGCTAGGCAACGGGTTGGTAAACAAGTTCCTGTGAAGACAAATTCTTGGTAAAAAGTCTGTTGCTAGGTCACGCAACAATAGGACGAATGTTTATAACTCGTTGCTAGGCAACAATCACCGCGCCAATGACCTGGCAAGTTAGCTATCACATGACTTGTATGTAATGTGGTTCGTGCCATGTCCAGTGCTAAGCAATTGAACTGTAAACACATCTACAATAATCGGTATTTTCTAAGGGGTCCGTGCCAAAGGTTGACATGGAGACAGTGAAGGTCGTTTGCAGTCAGTCATAGCTGAGAAGCCATAAATCAACGACACGAAGCTGTCATGGAAAAAGAGTCCAGGAGGTTCAGCAGTTGAGAGTATGAGGATGAGAATGAAGAGTGTCTTTAGGGAATTGTGAAGATTAATTGAATACAGATTAGGACAGAGGAGTACAGAGTGACTGACAAAGAAATAACAGGAAAATTTCAGTGTGGTTTGAAGCACTAGTTTCTATGCTGAGATCCATTGCCAGGAGGCGACTAGTAAAGGCAGACAATCCTAGGGCATAATGGTGAACTGTAAATTGGGTAAATCAGCGACAGCGCCATAATAATTGTAATTAAGAGAGAAACTGTAACAGAAGTGCTAATAAATCCAATCATCCTAACTAGATTTCATCATGCATACCAGTTTACACATGACAATATCTATTAAGGAACTAAAACGTTTAGATAATAAATTAAATTTAACAGAACATCCTTATACATCCAAACATCTGCGAGGCTATCCACATAGTTCTATATCACTGGTCCTGATTAAAGAAAGCTAACTTAATGAAGTTGATCTGGCAAGAGACACAGAAGGTTTGCCTTACTTCAAATGCTCATTTTTAAATTGGTCAGAAGAATTCAAGTTGATCAAGATGTGGACACTAATGCTTTATAACTGCACAGGACAATGGATGCTGTCTGCATATGTTTTTCCCTCCATTCTAATACAATAAAACTTGATTCTTTTAATCTTTAAATTCTGCACCCTGTTGTGTTTACCAACTATAAAAATCCATAGACATTAAGTTTAAATTAATAACTGTTCAAAGAACTCCAATGATGACGTATCAGGTGGTACACTAACTAGAAACCTTATCACTGAGTGGTCATATTTTACCGCTACCTGCCTGAAATGAGGATCCAGTTTTCGGAAATTTGACATTGTATTATATATGCCAAAGCTTTAATGAAGTGTTGTGTAAATATTTAAAGAAAAAAGTATGATAAAATGTTAAATACACACGTTGCTGACAAAAACTCATTTAGTAAAAGCCCCGCATTTAGTGGAATAGATTTGCTGGTCCCAGCTGAAGCACAATATAAATAATTTCAATCTAGTATACAATGAGCAGGAAATTTTCACACTTCCAGAATTTCTACTTCAATTTACTGTCCTCGTGGCTCAAACAACTATCAACATTCACATTTTCTCTCTGCCAAAGACAGTTCCCACATAACCATTCTGTTTATTCCATATCATTAATTATTGTGGAAATGTATTTAAAATGACTAACTTGAAACTGCATTTACTAGTATTTGTGTACAAACTAAGGCAACTCCACGGAACTGAATCCTTAAGAAGCCAACAGTTGCTCAGGCACACAAGAAATTCCCAACATTTCAAAGAACCCCAAGGTTCATTACTGTGTTCACAAGAGAACGTCAGTAGCCTCTATCCTCAGCCAGATGAATTCAGTCCACACTCCTCAACCCATTCTTCCAAAATCTGTTTTAACATTACCCTCCCTTCAATGTCTACATCTTCCTAGTGGTCTCCTTCCTTCAGGTCTTCCTGCTAAAACCATGTATGCATGTCTGTCACACACATGCTACATAACCCACCCATCTCACTCTCCTTGACATGATCATCTTTATAATGATTTTTGATCAATACAACTTATGAGGATCCCCATTATTACCCATACATACTTCACCATAGCTTTCACTTAAACACATTTTAATTGATGTAACTAGTTTCATGGATATACCAAACTCAATGAGTATAATGTACCAATACTTCTTTCTTAAATGAATCACAGACTTAAATAGACGATGTACAGTCTCATTTTACTGCCACTCTGTATTCAGCATTTGATGAATGCAACAAATGTGATCAGTACTTGATTTATTATCTTAAACCTGAAGAGGACGTTGGATAAAATTCTGTACAAAGCTGATAACAATAACATGCCTCAATTATTACTAGAGTCAATTTTACCACATTTCTTGAAAATTGGTAAAATAATAGACCCCCTTCCATAGCTGAGGCAATTCTCTATTCCAAACAGAATTAATGAGCTTATGGATCTCATTTATTTGGGTACAGTTTCTTTAACTACTTACATAATAGAATTATTTCATCATAATTACATACAGTATACCTTATATTATTTGGTTTATTTAACCAGTCCTGCCAGTAGCTCAGACTATGTAGTGCACATTGGTAGAATGATTACTGAAATTAATTAGAAAGGATGTAAAGTGACTGCAGCCTAAATTGAGGTACTATCCTGGCATTTGCAACAGCAACTGAGTAAAACCATGATTATCAGTGTTCTGGTTTAGATTTGAACCAGGCACCTCACAAATAAATCAGATGCATTACTGCTTGAACCAGCTTACTTCGTAGTAAGTTTTATAAGACAACCGCCAGTTTCTTATTGCAATTTTGTATACCACTCTTTCACTGCAAATCTGAATTTAGGATATGAAAAGTCTTTCCTCCAGAGTGTAATTAAATATGTTCTTCGATGTAATATTTAACGAAATTGAGCACTGACACCCACTGCATAGGAAAAGCTGGCTGGGTAGGTCTCCAAGCTGGTCTGGATCTGTAATGTGGAGAAGCAACCCTACTCCTCCTGCAACCAAATCCCAGCTTTCCAGCCTACAGCCAGTCACTATGATGACTGAGCAATCCTGGCCCCCATGACATGATCACCCACAAACCATAACATCTCTGCACAGTTCTGAATTGCGAACAACAACAGCGACATTCTCCACAACATAAACTCTTCATTTTGTTGTGATACTGTGACTTTCACTTACCCATGAAGTTGAGATATGCCTCCCCTCCCAATCCATGTGTAATCAGCCTTATCATCTTGTGCAGTGCTAATCCTCGATCAATGATTGGTGATGGCTGAGAGAAGATTGACATGTGTGTATACATCTCCTTGTCCATTAGCCAAAATGCAATTGTCTTGTCTCCAACCAAGGCCTTAAACCAAAGAGTACATGGATATAGGCCTATAAAGACACTCAATAAATGAGTGACAAGCAAAACTATGCACACGTCCTGGATCAGCTACTGAGGCTATACACCATTAAACTTCAGTTGGAACAACATAAATGACAGGCTGCATCTTATATTATTTAATGATAATGTGACATGTAGACCCATTCTTGGGCAACGACTCTGTAAACACATTCCTGCAACAATGAACATGCAGGTAACACTGGATAACTTCCATTACTATGCAACGTGCCATAAATACAATAATAGTGGAAGTGGCGTTTTCTATGTGGTTTGCATATATCCATTGCTGGGCAATGGATGTGTTTTCTATGCAAGTTTTGTTTTTGTCGCAGTGGTTTCTTGATTAGATTTGTGTTGTATGCATTTCTTTGTAGTATGTTTTTATAGTGCTTTTTGTTTGTTTTGATTCTCTAGTTACTGGATATGTGTGTAACGGTTGTCTGCTGTTCCCAGGTTGCATGCAAAAAAAAACGTTGCTCATGACTTTCGGTACGATGTACATACATTCCTACAGTGAACAGTGACTTGTGACGAGATGTAAGTTCACTACTTCATGCAGCTAGGATATAAATTTCAAACCAATAAACCCAAACGTTGTTTCATGAATTGGCAATCATGATAAAAAAAACTTTTATTCTGCTGGCATCAGTAACTTGCCAGGATGATGGAAAAAACGTGTCCGTCTAAAGTAAAAATATCTTGAAAAGACATTAAAGTCTGGACATTTCTGGCATGTATATTCTTTTTGAGGAAGTAAAATTTAAGTCCAGGTTAATCCCAAACCACTGTCATAACATGAATCTACATGAAGCATGGACTATCCCTATTTATCCAATACAAATTCCCACAGGCAACACAGTAATGCAATATAATAATTATCACTTGTTTCTCATAGCCTGGTCTAGAAAACCGAAATTAACGGCCATGGGGATTCATTGTGCTGACCACACGACATCCTCTATCTGCTAAAGTTGGCACTAACTTCGCTGACAAGTGGCGGTCGCTTGGTTGGTATAGTTCGCTTGCAGACTAAAGCCACAGAGTTTGTTTTCTTTCTTTGTTTCTCATAGCTGTTCACTGGAAAGAAAGACTTGTCTTCTGTCCTGGGTCAAAATATTGGACTTCCAGGAAAGCAATTTCAAGTACAACACCTGAATTCTACATATGGACTTGAATTCTGGGACAGTTCACATTGGTTTCAGACAATATTTTGTTTATCAAAATCAGAAATGCAATAGGACCGTTCCTACACCTATCACAACATCCTGTCAATAAGCGGTCCCTGCAGATCACGAATCATAAATCAGAAAAGAGTAGCAATGTTCAATATAACATGAGTGTATGTGTTACAAACGGCATGGAAAGATGAACTATCTACTTCGCTTAAATTCATCAGATATACTATGTTCTTCATGGTAGAAGTAGTTCTGATGGAAAGTTATATTATTTTCCTGACTCATACCATAGCAATTTGGTCAGAAATATACTCTTAGTACATTTTGAATGATATTTAATTACAGTCACTCGGTGAAAGGATGTCATAGATTCTACTATATCTTCATGCCCAAAAATTATTTACATAACTTAAAATCCTACTCTATTCCAATCTAGAAAGTTTAGAACTTGGAGTTTGTGTGTATATGCATGTTTTAAATGTGGTACAGTTAAGTTCATGAGTTACAGTGCAGTTCTTATATGTGCACACAAACATTCACTTGTAAGCTGAAATATTCAACAAATCTCCAGTTAATTTAATTCCATAACCTTCATTTTTCAAAGAAATACAGATGTAATAACAATAATTCTGCATAAGCAGGTGCTTTCATTGTTGCGATTCTTCTACAAGTATGTTTGTGATACTGAGCACTTAACTCTAATTACCTGATCATGTGATTCTGCATAAGCAACTGTTTTCTCCTGCCACCGTCGATTTGTAAGTGTGTGAATAATATTGCCAATATCCCAATCATCATCTTTTACTTCCTTTAGAAGTTTTATCCATTTATCTGGGATTGCCATACCAAGTCGATAATCAAACCCAAGTCCTCCCTCTGAAACAGGACGGCATGATGCTGGCATACCAGACACATCCTGAAAAATATACCATAAAATACCAACTTCAATCATGACTCTGAAAGCCATTTAATCTGCAGTGGGAGCCAGGATAGCCCAGACAGAATAAATACTAAGCTAGACGCTGGACAACTGCAGATTCAGGGTTCAATTCCTGTCAGAGGTCAAGAGATATTTCTTTTCTCCACATCTTCCAGACTGGACATGGGACCCACACAGCCTCCAGTTGATGGGTAGTCTCTATCCAGGGGTAAAGTGACTGCAGTGTGAAGTTGACAACTCACCTCCATCTAATGCTGAAGTCAACATACCCAGGGCTTTGCTTCCACTCCCTAAATGCCTTCACTGCATGACGTTAATTAAGCAAACTATGAACACACATAATATTATTAACCTATTACCCATATGAATAGATTATTATTTCCAGTATTGATTCATTCTTATGTATAAGGTAAAAAATTGGAAACAATGAGGATCACTTTCAGCCTATTTTCTTTCCAAAAGAAAGTAGGCTTATGAGATCACCATGCTGTCTGTATCTTAACACCTCCAATTTAAATTTCTGAAGCACTTCACAGATTTCAGTCTTGGAAACTTGATACAGGAACAACACCTGTCATTTGAAAAGGAACTTACGTTTTGCATGCAACTTTCATTAGATCAGTTTTTAAGTAAACGGAAAATATCAAATGAATTCATGTATAAGCTCTTATCTTTTGTCACTTTGAAATTTGTAAAACTTCTTTGTCATTAAACGCAACTTTATGAAAATTTTCTACATCATTCTGATCACTTGGAAAATCTGTTTCTATTAGCAATGCTGAACTGAAAAACAAGGTGATGTCAAGTATGACAGATCAATAAGTGTTTCTTACCAAAATCATTTACTCTTCTGGTGGTCTTGTATTGATATTAAGAGCCAATATCACTGAGTTCTCTGTTCATGCTGTGCCATGAAGGGGCACTATCTACTGGTCTGTTAAACAGTTTGTAGAACCAGGATGATAAAAGGAAACCCTGTATATTTAATCATTCTCTCACATGTATTAACTGCACACTGTAGAGGTTACAGAAGATATGTAACAATGTATAGTTAACTTGCCTCTCTTCACGTAACAATGTAACTAAAGGAACAGATAAAGCTTCTGCCTTCCTTAGGAATAAAAGAAATCATCTCCAATCTACTGGAAGTCTTATGGGAGAAGGAAACACTTTTTATGTATCATGTGACTGCTTCCAATTTCAATATTAATGACTCTACATCAATTATTCTGACTTCCTATGAATTCTAACTGGATAACATACATGAAAACAAATATGCTTTTGATAATGCAAATTAAGTCCAATGTAGTGCTTCACAGATAATTTAAAAGAAATACTGATCATCTCCTGAATTGAACATAGAGAAGACACTTTTATAGTTTTGTAGTTCATACAGAATAGACATCTACAGACTCCAATGACTCTCTGAAATTAACAGTAAAACCAACAAGAAGTTCTGGGTAGAACTCATCGCTTATATTTCCTTTCACTAGAAACTGAGTATTTGTTATGACAAATGTTGCATAGTGGAAATTATTTATACCTTTGGTACCCAGTTAAGTTAAAAATTGCACTATATGAGGTGCTTTCAGAAAGTTCCCAGACTAGGTCAAAAAATAAATTGTGGTTTAACTTACTCAATTTTGGCTACCATCTCCCTCAAAATAGATTCCTTGGGAACATACACAGCAATCCCATCGTTTTCTCCGCACTTCAAAAGCACCATATAAGTCATTTTCCTTAATGCTGTCAAGTACTGCTTATGATCCTAGAGATAAAACTAAGGTCCTCGTTAGTCTTCTCTCACAGCTCAAGACACACATTTACCTGCCACTGCTTTTGATCATTTGTCAAGAGTTGGGGAACAAACTTTGTGGCAATGTGGTGCACATTCTAATTTTCTGTTAAGACCTCCTAGCAAACTCTATAACTGATCCCAATGGTGTCTGCGACATTTTCTGTCATTTTGCTGGTGCTTGGTCACCCTGAACGTTCATCATCTTCAACTGACACTCAAGCGGCCTTGAAATGTGAATGCCATTGAAAAACCACTGTTGGCTCAAAAATGTTCTCCAAAAGTATCATGAAGCATTTGAAGGGTTTTGCTAGTGGAATTACCGAGTGTCATGCAAAACTTGGTGCAGACATACTGCTCAATTTTGCCATCTGTCATAGAAAAGATGAAATAAAAAGTTGTAAAAGCACTTGCGTATAAACAATGTATTCACAGTGTGTCGTGTGGCAGACTGATATAACAGGCTTGCCCAAGTGTGACCTAGCCCTCCCCTCTCATCTTCTTCCAATGAGGCAGTTACAACAGTAACAGTCCAGGAACTTTCCAATAGCACCTCGTATACATACATACATTTATCTTTCCCTCTCTGGCTGTTTCCAAACATTTAGCTGTGAGCTGAATCTGGACTTAATTGCAAGATGAGCTACTTTGTTACATTACTTCCTTAGGTCCCTCCAGACAAATTACAGGACAGTATATAAAATTCCTAACATAAATCTGCTTGCCATTCATATTCATGTAAACACTACACTAACTCTCCATTCCCACATGTCTTTAGTACATGATATGACAGCAATGAAGAGCCAATAATTCAATCAATGCATGACACACTGGTTGAATCTCTCAGTATAATTTCATCTCCCTCTAACACTCATTGTGAATTCTAACATGCAAAACTAACCTCAGCAATTGTAATGGCATTTGGGTACAACTCATGAAGCATATGGTTAGCCAGCATCAAGTATACCAATGCCTCTGTATCAACATTCAGACCAAAGTACTCATCGTAATGGCCGCTGAAACCTTCTCCAATTCCACGGGAATGATACAACATGGACGTGACACCATCAAACCTGCCAACATGAACAATTTTGAAGGGATCTACCTTCTGGGATATAACGCCAAGTAATCCATTGAAAATCAACTGACATTTTGGAGGAAAATGTCGCCTCCATCTTCAGGGCAAAAGAATAAACCAAGCAAGAAACCAGCATGAAAACAGGTGGCAAGCAGAGCTTCACAATGGTTTCTTGCTTGGCTTACACTTTGGCCCTTTAGATGGAGGCGACATTTTCCTCCAAAACGTCAGTTGATTTTAAATGGATTATATGGCGTTATATCACATAAGACAGAGCTTTTCATAATCACCACTGCGATAACCTCAAACCCTACATAAGTACAGTTCTGTTTAACCACTTTCTCATGACTACCATACAGGGGTAAAGTAAAATAAATCTGGAGACCCTATTCTGTAAAAAATGGCAAACAAATTTTAATAAAAATAATTTTAGAAAACTTTCATTTCCTCTTCTGATCTTCATATAGGCATTATATAATCATAGGGCACATATATGAAATATAAAAAAGAATGAAATATCATGCACAATTTACGAGAAGTGCAAGATACAAAGATAGCTTTCCAAGAAACATATTCTAAGAGCCACAGCCATCAAACACATCTTCCATTACAATCTGAATATCAATTTTCTGTGCAGTCATATCAGCATCCCTATTTTGCATATAATGAAACCCCCATTTAAGGTTTCTTTAGGGAGTAGCAAATCAATCACTAAACTGATGAAAATCTTAAATGGAGGAAATTAGCACTGAGTTTATTAACCTGGTATCAATGGAACTGTATGTTAAATGAAGGAAAACCTTAAACTGAAGAATATTTAATAGGGGTTCCACTGTATATAGTAGAACAGACATAGTTTCTAATCATTAGTACATATAACCATACAAGTTACTCATTCTTTAGCAAGAAGCTACACAGAGTGTCAACTTCTCTCCATTTCTGTAACTTCCAAGCATTATTCCTTACATGAGTCAAGTTCCCAGCAATATACAGGGTATACACAAAAGAATGGTGCAGTTTCAAAAGTTAATAAAACATTTATTTCTCAACTTACATGGGCACAACATACACTGTCAGATGCGGCAACTGTCCAAGTTTCTCATGCGCTAATTAGAAACCTCCAATGTGTGCACACTTCTCACTCGGGGCGTGGATGTTTGGGTGCGTTTTTCTGTGTTTGTGTACAGGTAGAGGCCTTACGACGAGCTGATCACCCACTGAAATGAGGGCTGTAGCACCAAAAGAAAAAACAAATGTGTGCACCCTGGATTACACAACACACATCCACGTGGTAATCAAAGTCTGCTGCAGAGACAACAACCTTCTCCCTTGGCCACCCCATTCAGCAGATCTTAGACTGTGCGATTTCTTTCTTTGGGGGTTTGTTAAAGATAGCGTTTATGTACCACCATTGCCGACGTCCATTCATGAACTTCGTGATTGGATAACGCATGCACTGCAGGCCATTACAGTGGATATGCTACACCGGGTCTGGGATGAGTTTGATTACCGTGTGGATGTGTCGTGCGACCAAGGGTGCACACATTGGAGGTTTCTAATTAGCGCATGAGAAACTTGGACAGTTGCCGCATCTGACAGTGTATGTTGTGCCCGTGCAAGTTGAGAAATAAATGTTTTATTAACTTTTGAAACCGCATCATTCTTTTGTGTATACCCTGTACATAGACAGATTCATGCACTGCAAGATTCAAATACTTCTGAAGCCAATTTTTGGTCTACTGCATGAAAACATTCATTTGCAATGCCACAAAACATAATACTTGCTACTGTTTTTAAAGACTCCAGTTTTTGTTATTTTTCTCAGTTCGTCACTACTTTTCATACAATTTGCAATGAGCCGTCATACTTTCACAAGAACTGAACATACATTTTAAACAGAATATGGTTTTCTGATAAAGCTTACTTTCATTAAGATGGCTATGTGGGCAAAAGGAGTGCTAAATACTGGGCTGCACAAAGTCTACAGACTGTAATTCACATCACATACATTCTCAGTGAGATACAGTGTTGTATGAACCTTCTGGTATTGGCATATTTGAACACATGTTCATTGCACACCCTAAAGTTTTGCAGAATAATATCCTTCTTTTTCCAATCAGTAACAGTGCTGATAAGGTCTGGTCCCAACAAGGTGGCACAAGGCTTCATATAGCTGGTACTGTGTTGGATTTTTCAGAAGAAATATTTGGAGACTAGGTAGTCTCAAACACCCTTCCTCATCTTCATTGTACAGGTTCCCACTGACCACACATTTAAATCCAAGTGGCTTTTACCTATGGGAATATCTTGAGGATAAAGATAACCATTGCACAACTTACAATTTGAAATGCACAACAAGGTTAAGAGGGTTTTTTAGTCTCCACACAAAATTTGAAGTTATACTACAGATTTCTTTTCATTTCACAGGGCATATCAAACATCTTTTGCACAGACAACTGTACTTCCTATGTGTAGTCATGTGAAAATGCTGTGCCACTCTATTCTGAGAGCCTTCTTACAGGTGCCATCTGCAATGTGGAACTCTTAAATTAAATACAGGTTTATAATATTGTCACACGATAGAGTGACTATAGATGAGGTTCAAATTGATAATTAGATTTACTGAACACTTACAGAGAGGAAGTAGACAGACTGAATGAGTTACACACTTCAAAGATTAGTGTAACTACAGCATACATAAAGTCTTCTCAGTTTGCTATGTCTTCACCATTCATTGCCTGGTGACATATCTAAACAATGACCTCTGCTTCTGTGCTCACATTCTTACCTGCTGGTGACTGTCTCACAAATAACTCATTGCTCCAACTGTCCCGCTGATAACACCTCGGCATGGACAGTACAGAAAACACTGTTCCTCTGCTGCCGTTTCCAATTGCCACCATGCAAACACGCTTGTATGAGAAGCCCTTACTCAGTAATAGCTGCTGTATTTTTACTTATCTCAAGGTCACTGCACAGCAATGGGTCTACATGCCAAAATATGCTCACAGGTGACAATATGACAGAACGTACCTCCAAAATGTCAGGAATATCACCCAAAACCACATTATGCAATAGCCCAAAAACAGGATCAACCTCAATAATTAACCACCACAAAAGCCTAAAATCAGTAACTACTAGTCCTTACAAACATACATATTTTTAAAATTCATGTATTTCCTTTACAATAAATGCCACAATAGTATTCAATTCTGGGACACGTATGAAATTAGGTGAATGAGATCCTGAATCAGTTTCTCCTCAATACAAGAACACATCCAATTACCTGAAGCCATCAAAGCGGTATTCTTCAGCATACCATCGGAGATTGGACAGCAGAAATCTCAATACCTCATACCTGAAATGAAAATTTAATGTTTAAAAAGGTTCAATTATATATGTGGTGCTTTCTTTCAGAAAATGTGAAGGTCCATTAAGAAAAGTGAGTGACTTCGGAATAAATAATTTTGGTTTTTTCTTGGTATGGATAATTAAGCACAGACTTTACTTTACTTTTACTCGTATTTTACTAGGGAAAATTACATTTCCTCCTTTTTCACATTCTGGCTGGTTCTGAGGGCCACACAATCGCCTTACCCTCCTTGGGACTGGGGACTAGGGCAGTGTTCCGCAACCGGTGTGCCATCACAAGGTGAAAGGTGTGATGTGAACTTTTACCTATTGTAAGAAATTAACTGTCGAAATTGTCGAATTTTATCCCAGCTACCGTGTTTCATATGCTTGTATTTTATTCTCAGCCACTGCACTGATTAAATAAGATGAAGCTTGTTTATTATTACATGCTGTGATTTTTTATGTACAGTAATGTTGTATTCTAAGAAATTAAATGTAAATTATTTATTCACAGTTATTGTTATATCATAGTTTTATTTATTAATTAATTTTTATTTTTCTCGCATCTACGCAGCTTCTTTAATATGCTTGCCGCATGTTCTTTGTATGTGCTTTTCCCTAAAACTGCAGGGATTAGCATGGGTTTTCCTGTCTTTTATAATGCTGTTTCGGTATTTGCCCGTTTGTTAGAAGTTGGAGCTTCTTCAACTTTATGACTTTCTTCCTGCAACAATGCACCCACCGATTGTTGGACTTCATATAAATTATAAATATTTCAAAAATAAGTCGGTATAGTGTCACTTCTTCCGTTTGAAGAGTAGAGATCCCGCGTTTTCCAATTGNGAATTCAGAACATCTTCCGATTAATATACAACAGGAACTCGCAGATTTAAAAGCAGACAGAACATTGAAACTAAAACTTCTCAAAGTGCCTTTAGATATGTTTTGGTTGGCAATAAGGAGTGGATACCCGGCTATCTCCGAGATGGCAGTTAATGTGTTATTGCCATTTTCAACTACATATTTGTGTGAACTGGGCTTCTCGACGTTAACTGAAATTAAGACATCAAAGAGGGAGCGGCTCAAATCCATCAATGAAGAAATTAGACTTGCATTGTCAACGATTCCACCACAGATCAGTCGCCTGTGTGCAGGCACAAGTATCACATTGAAGGTATGAGTAGAATTACTGTATTTACTTTAATAGTAATAGAAGTGTATTTTCTACACTCTACAGTGAATTAAAGTTCATTAATTGTTAATAAATGCATGAGTCGATTTCTGTTTAATAATAAAATAACAATATAATAATAATATAGTAATAAGTTGATCACGTTACGTATTTATATTAATTGTCTGATATCATGCGCTTCTGAGGGGAATAACATTTTGGTGTGCCGTGTTGAGTCATGGATACTTCATGGTGTGCTGCGAGTAGAAAAAGGTTGCGGAACACTGGACTAGGGCATGATGGCAAACACCTGACTTTCTTCCAGGCCAAAGGTTAACTCTCTGCATGCCACATACCAACTGGACAGGCTTGGGTACTTGAGCTGAAACTGTCATTGCTGAAGATAGGCTTGCTGTTAATCGATCAGTATAGCATTTCTATAGACAGCATCAAAGCCATGTTAGGTGGGTTTCTGTCACCACGGCATGGCGCAGCCTCAGGTTGCGGATGGAGGAGACGCCCTCCAGTTTTGGAGGGAAGCTGCGAATATATTGAATAAGCAGTCCTGGACAGCCGACAAGGGGTGGCCCTCCAGCTTGGGGGGTTGGGCGTGGGGCTAACAACTCCTCACCATAAAAAATCATTACGTTACGAAAATGAACATAAAGCCTCGGAACTGGACAGATTCCTTGGATAAATGACCTAAACTAATAAAAATGGATATGATATTTGGCACTTGGAATGTACGAAGTTTCTATAGGGCAGGTTCACTCAGGGCAGTGGCAGAGAAAATCTTAAAATATAAGTTAGATTTAGTGGGAGTATAGGAGGTCAGATGAGATGGAGGTGGCATCGCACCAGCAGGAGACTATACATTTTTCTACGGAAAGGGGAATGAAAACCATGAATTAGGTACAGGTNTATCAGCAATTAAGAGGGTAGAATTCGTTAGTGATAGGATATCATATATAATACTAAAAGGTTGCTGGTGTGATATCATTGTTACGAATGTTCACGCCCCAACAGAAGATAAAATTGATGATATAAAGGATAGATTCTATGAAAAACTAAAACATGTATTTGATAAATTCCCGAAGTACCCTATGAAAATTTTGTTAGGAGATTTCAATGCCAAAGTAGGGAGGGTAGACATTTTCAAACCAACAATTGGGTATGAGAGTTTGCATGAAATTAGTATGATAATGGAGTTACAGTTGTAAACTTTGCCACATCAAAAAATCTTACTGTCAAAAGTACAATGTTCCCACATTGTAACATCCATAAATTTACATGGACATCTCCTGATGGGAAGATACACATTCAAGTCGACCATATTTTGATAGACAGGAGATGGCACTCAAGTAAACTTGATGCCCAATCATACAGGGCAGCAGACTGTGATACTGACCACTACCTCGTGGTGGCAAAGGTTAGAGAAAGACTGGCACTGAGCAAACAAACAAACACACATAGTTCATATGGAGAGGTTCAATCTCAGGAAATTAAATGAGGTACAGGGTAAGGAGCAGTATCGTATTGAAATCTCAAATAGGTTTGCGGCTTTGGAAAACTTGGAAACTGAAGTGGATGTTAATAAAGCTTGGGAAACTATTAGAGAGAATATAAAAATGTCTGCCAAAGAGAGTCTAGGTTATTATGAACCGAAGAAGCATAAACCATGGTTTGGTGAAGGATGCTCAAAATTATTAGATCAAAGAAAACAGGCCAAATTGCAATGGTTACAGAATCCAAGTGAGTTAAATGGGAATAATCTGAACAATATAAGATATGAAACCAGCAGGCATTTCAGGAACAAACGAGGGAATATCTGAAAGACAAAATTGATGAGATTGCAATGAACAGTAAGTACAAGAACATTAGAGACCTGCATAGAGGAATAAATGACCTTCAGAGGGGTTACCAGCCTAGCAGTAACTTGGTGAAGGATGAGAATGGTGACCTGCTTGCAGATTCCCACAACATTTTGAATAGGTGGAGGAACTACTTCTCTCAGTTATTGAATGTACATAGGGTCAGTGATGTTAGGCAGACAGAAATCCATACAGCTGAGCCATTAATGCCTGATCCTAGCCCTTTTGAAGTTGAAACTGCTATTGCAAAATTGAAACAGTATAAATCGCCAGGTAGTGATCAAATTCTGGCAGAACTTATTCAAGCAGGAGATGAAATATTACATTCTAAGATCCACAATCTAATTACTTCTATTTGGCATAAGGAAAAATTGCCTGATAAGTGGAAGGAGCCTATTACTGTACCAGTTCACAAGAAGGTGATAAAACTGACTGTAGTAATTATCGGGAGATATCAGTGATATCAACTTCATACAAAATTTTGTCCAATAATCTTCTGTCAAGGTTAAGTCCATATATAGATGAAATTTTGGGGGATCATCAGTGTGGGTTTCGACGTAACAGATCAACTACAGACCAGATCTTCTGCATTCATCAGATATTGGAGAAAAAATGGGAGTACGATGAGACAGTACATCAGATATCTGTAGACTTCAAGAAAGCCTATGATTCATATAGGAGGGAAGTATTGTACAATATTCTGATTGAGTTTGGGATACCCATGAAACTAGTTAACCTGATTACAATGTGTTTATATGAAACTTAGAGTAAAGTCCTTATAGGTAAACATTTGTCTGATAAATTTCCTATCCAGAATGGTCTAAAACAAGGAGATGCTTTATCACCACTCCTTTTCAACTTTGCCTTAGAATATGCAATTAGGAAGGTCTAGGGAAACCAGGTGGGACTGAAGTTAAACGGGACACATCAGCTGTTGGTCTACGCCAATGATGTGAATCTACTGGGTGATAATGTAGATATCATAAAGAAAAACACACAAATTTTAATTGACGCAAGTAAAGAGGGTGGTCTGGAAGTAAACACAGAGAAAACTAAGTATATGTTACTGTTTCATCACCAAAATGCAGGGCAAAATCATGACATAAAGATAGGAAACAGATGTTTTGAAAATGTGGCACAGTTCATATATTTGGGAACAACGATAACAGATCGAAACCTGATTCGGGAGGAAATTAAGAGGCGACTGAACTCGGGTAATGCTTGCTACCATTCAGTCCAGAACCTTTTGTCTTNAGTGACAGGAGGTTGGAGAAAACTGCATAATGAGGAGCTTCATAACTTGTACTCTTCTCCAAGTATAATTAGAATGATCAAGTCGAGGAGGATGAGGTGCACAGTGCATGTAGCACGAATGAGGGAGACGAGGAATGCGTATAGGATATTAGTGGGAAAGCCCAAAGGAAAGAGACCACTGGGAAGACCAAAGCGTAGGTGGGTGGACAATATTAGAATGGATCTTGGAGAGACAGGATGGGATGGTATGGATTGCATAGATCTGGCTCAGGATAGGGACCAGTGGAGGGCTCTCATGAACACGGTAATAAACCTTTGGGTTCCATAAAATGCTGGGAAATTCTTGAGTAGCTGCAGAATTGGCGGCTCCTCCAGAAGGGCTCAGCTCCATGAGTAAGTAAGTAAGAAAGTAAGTAAGTAAGACAGCATCAAGTGCAACATAGTGAGAAAGAACAGGCTTCTACATGACACATACATTCCCTTCTCCGTTCAAAGGTCATTTGAGAAAAATATTGTGTTATTTTGTTCAACTGCATTCACTACCAAGAAAACACCACTTGCAACATCCAAGGATAACATTAAAATGTACTTTAGAGAAATAAAACAACAGACTGAGAATACATGCTAACCAAATAATACATGAAGTGAATGAATTGTATCATCAACGCTGCTGAAATATTACTGTGCACAGGATCTGGCTAAAAATGTGACCACTGTAATAATTACATTCCTCGAATATTCATGATGTAGTGAGGAGTGTTGTTAAGAAGATTGCTTGTAATGACAGAATTATTGCTCTGAAGTTAAAGGCGGAACCGGTAGATATACTGATTATGCAAGTGTACATGCCAGCATCAGAGTATGAAGATGATGAAGTGGAAAAAGTGTATAACACAATTAAAGAAATTCTTCAGGAAGACGGAAGAGGAGACACAAACAGCATCATATTGGGAGACTGGAATAGCATTGTTGAAGATGAACCATATCAGAATATTGTTGGATCACATGGACTAGGAAGACGGAATCACAGGGGTCAAATGCTTATTGACTTTTGTGAAAGAAATGGACTGATTGTCACCAACACTTGGTTCAAGAAGCCAAAGAGAAGAATTTACACATGGAAGGCACCTAGGGATTGGAGGAGGCATCAGCTGGACTACATCCTTGTGAAACATCGATTCAGAAACAGTGTGAAGGATGTGAAGACGCTTCCTGGGGCAGATATTGACTCTGACCACAACTTACTGGTTGCCAAGTTCCAAACCAGGTTGAAGGAAATTATAAGATTTTGAAAGCGCAGACCCAGATGGGATTTTGGAGAAGTTATATGCTCAAAGACAAAGCGTGCAAGAGACCCTAGAAGAGAAACTCGGTGCAATTGAAGGTGAAAGCGGAAATGCTGAAGTGCAGTGGAACAATATAAAAGAATGCATGTTAGATACTATCAGTGATTTGGTAGGTAAAGTTGAGAAGATAGCAAGAAAACCATGGGTTACACAGGAGATGATGAGTAAAATGGAGGAGCGAAGGAAATGGAAGAATGTCAACAATGAAGAAGGCAGGAGGAAATACAGGAGACTGAGGAATGAATTGAAAAGAGCCACGGACAGGGCCAAAAAGGAATATCTTGAGAAGATATGTAATGAGATTATGGAATTTCAAAGAACAGGACGTTATGATTTGATGTACATGAAGACAAAAGAACTAGGATGGAAAGAGAATCATGGGATTCAAAATGTTGGCATCGAAGACTCCCAGGGGAATAGAATAGTAGATCAGAGGCAAGTGCTGAAAATTTGGGAAAATTATATTTCAGAACTATATGATCGACCTAATCGGCCAGAAACCTTAGAAGTTGAACCGGAAGAAGAAGTAGATACAGACGAGAAAGGACCATATATTTTACAAAGTGAGGTGGAAAAAGCTATCAAGGAAATGAGGAAGGGAAAGGCTACAGGAGATGATGATGTACCTGGAGATGTGCTCAAGTTACTGGGAGAAGGTGGTTTGAAAACACTGACAAAACTAATGAACACCATATATGAAAGTGGAGAGTGGCCCAAGGACTTTACAGAAGTTACAATGATTGCCTTAAAGAAAAAGACAAAAGCTACAAAATGCAGCGACCATCGCACAATAAGTCTTATTGCACATACAGCAAAGATAATAGCAAAGATACTTAAAAGAAGAATTGAAAGGAAAATAGAGGATGTACTTGGAGAAGATCAGTTTGGATTTAGAAGAGGAAAAGGAACCAGGGATGCAATTGGGATGATGAGAATTATAGCGGAACGAACTTTGGAGATAGATGAAGAACTGTGTGTTTGCTTCATAGACTGGCAGAAGGCATTTGACCGGGTAAACTGGACCAAATTAATGCAGATCCTGAAAGAAACAGGTATCGATTGGCATGAAAGAAGATTGATTAGCAAATTGTACATGGATCAGAAAGTTAGAGTACGACTGGACAGGGGGGAGACAGGAAGTGTGCAGATTGGAAGAGGAGTTCGACAAGGATGCTGTTTATCACCAATTCTGTTCAACTTGTACAGCGAATGCCTTACCAAGGAAGCTCTGGATGGACTCGGAGACTTCAAAGTAGGAGGGCAAATTATTCAAACTGTGAAATATGCAGATGACCTTGTGTTAATGGCTAAGGAAGAAACTGTGCTACAGGGCACGATTGATAGACTAATTGAAATTTGAAGGTGCTATGGCATGGAAATGAATGTGGAAAAAACAAAAGTAATGAAAATTTCGTGACAACCAACCCCAGTCACAACAAAGATAGACCAAAAACAACTGGAGAATGTGAAATGTTTTAAATATTTGGGTAGCTTGTTAACAGATGATAGAAGGTGTACGTGTGAAATTAAATCCAGGATTGCCATGGCAAAAGCTGCTATTAACCACAAGATCTCACATAAAATATCGATGCTTAAACAGACATTATTTTTCAAGCTGCTGCATCGTTACAGGTGTTTATAGTGCAGCTGCTTCAAATTACAATATGTTTGCTCTGCTGTCATGACACAAAATACCAAAGAACAATGACAGTGAGAATGATATATTTGTAGAGACAAATTCAGATAGCTGCAACTATTCTGCTTCTGCAAGTGAGGGAAATACAGATAAGCACCATCTCCTTGACAAACCAAATTTCCTTTACTGCTCTTCATGAATGCGTGTTAACAACAGTTGAAAATTTCTGTATTTCCATTGTTTCAGACCCACATTCAGGATCACTCCACAAAATTACTGAAACTGGGGCACCATGCACATCTCTTCCACCACAAAAGATAGCCAGGACATCGAGGGCTCATAATAATACACAGCGGACAGACATGGACTGTGTCCCCGATGCTGTTGCATATTCAGGTCTCCATGGAGAGGTACAAGGGATTGCTTTGGGTGATTCAAGTGAATCAGTAGATTTCTTTTTGCATTATACTGATTCTAAACTAACCGAAAAAATGCAAAGAAACAAGTTTACATGCCAGATAAAAGTGGGTACACTATGGGCATCCATGACCCAATTAGAAACAAAACACTTCCTTGCTATATTTTTACACATGTGCATCAAACAAAGGCCAAACACTGCTCATGACAGATTTCTCAATATTCTGTCAATATTTCATCTTACATGCAAGAGCCAAGAAAAGGAGGCACATGCAAATGGCTTTGATGCCCCATTCAAAGTCAGATATTTGCTTCGGAAGCTGACAGAGATATTCCAGGAGACCTGCTAACCTGAAGAAGCAATATCTACTGATGACGAGATGTACCCATTCAGGAGGAGGGTCAGCTTTGGAGTTTATATGCCTCAGAAGCCCAACAAGTATGACATGAAGTTATTCATTCTAGCAGGATCAAGGACTCATACATATAGAATTTTGAGGTGTACCATGGGAGGAATCCTGTACTGGATAACAGTGCTGCTGGGGTAGTAAAGTGCTTGTTAGGACAACTAACCAACAAGGGCAATACTGTTTCTTTGACAATTTCTAAACTAGTATTCCACTTGATGCCATATGCAAACACTGCCCTTGTAGGGACAATAATGAAATCCACAAAAGTACTGCCAAAAGCCCTACAGAAGCCAAAAATAGAAAAGGGTCAACAGGTGTTCCACCAGAAGAATGCTCTTGCCCTGTGGTGGAGGAACAAGAGGGACATGTGGATGCTGAGCAGCAGACACACTGCCCAGATGGAAAAGACCTCCAAACAGGCAAGTGAAGGGAGAGATGAAACTCCTTCTCACTGTTGCTGACTATAATAAACACAAAGCAGGGGTGGATCTCTCTAATCAGCATTTGTCCCATGGGGCTCTGGAGCACAAGGCCGTTGATTGGTGGACGAAATTATGCTTCCATTGCATCATCATGACAATTACAAATGCCTGTATCTTGCAAAACACCATGAAAACTAAGGTACTCAGCATGCCTGCATTCATTGAGGATGACTTGGCTGGAAATGAAAATTTAAGGTCTTCAAAAATAACTCACCAAATTTCGAAGCACCTTCCAGAAGGGCTTTCTCTCCCTGAAGGAAAGATGAAAGGCTAGAGAAGATGCACTGTATGCACTGATAAGGAAAAATAACTTACAGGCAAGGCTCACAGGAAAGACAAACTCTACCAGTATACCAAATGCAACTGTTGGACCCCTTCCTTCAAAATATTTCACACAGTGATGCATTGTGAAGAAACGATTCATGTGTTGAATATATATATATTCTTTTAAAGTTCGTTATTCTACCAAAAATTGTAATACTAGTGTGCATAATACTGTAAATATCTGATTTCCAATTAATGTTTATTTGTTAATACCTGTCAAATTTGTAATGGATCACTAATCTACTTTACAACACTTCTTTCATGTATTTATTTAGAATTAGTTTCTGGCCTGTGGAAACTGATAAAGAAATAGTAAAAATCAACCAGCACAGAGGGTTACATCACTGTGTTAAATGGCATGTGTGGATGTGGACTGGATCATATGGTCGAGAAATGGTCCCACTTTTGTGAACACAGCAATCAACATTTCTATTCTAGAACAGGCAGTGAAATTACTAGCTACCAGTGTAATTATTAGCTTCTTAAGAATGACCCAAAATAAGGTTATTTTAAAGGGTTTGGGGTGGTGAATATATTTTCAGTTCGGTGAGCAGACACCATATGTTTCAAGTCATGATGATGAAAAACAATAATCAACTCTTACACTTCATGAATGCGGATATGAATACATCACTTAAAACACATTTTATTCACCTGTTGTTCCCTTACCTACAACATACTCACAAATCAGGCTGCTTCAACATTTAAATGAAAATAAATCATTTTGAAATCCAACCAGTAGTGATATGTAAATAACGTGAATTACTTAATGCCCTAAATTGTGGCTTCGAAATTTTCGGTTGAAATACTCTATCCAGAAAGTCATTATGGGTATATACTTGCTTTACAACACAATCAGGCGTATTTCATTTCATCTTCATCAGGGGCTCCAGGTAGTTTTAAATGTTTGTGACAAGTTTCTACAATTTCAAAGGTAAGGAATACAGTGTGGGTGTCAACTGTTTACATCTATGAGCTCTGAATGTCATTTTCAGTATGAAGAACTGTGAATGAGACACTTTAAAAATTCAGCTCCATTCCTTACATTAAGTAGCCATACTGATTTAAACATTATTAAAATCTGTAAACATAACATGAATATTCAAGTTCAAAAACTGGGAATCAGTTAAAGTGGCTGACAAACTGTCAAAACTGAATACACTTCATACATATTCGTGAGGTCCACCAACACTGGATTTCATGAAATCCCTTCACTCTTCAGTTATGTATGCACATGGAAGAATCTCTGTGTTCACACCTTATAAAGCTACTGTAATGCCTTCCTTCTTGCACTTTTAAACATGACTTTAAAGCATAAATCACCCCACGATTATAGAACACAAAACAAAAAACTCCCCATATAACTTAAAGATAATACAACAAATCGCCCATGTAAAATATCAAACATTATCATACTGAACATAACTGTGAAGACTTGTCCAATAAAACAGCTTCATCTACTCCAGAATCCACAATTATTTGTCACGGAACCCTGGACATGTGACAATGTAATGCATCCCTCTTAGCAAAGTTTTACAGCTGGGAATATAAAGAAATCACAGAATAGGCAGGGTTTTCCATCCTAAGGAATTGTTTTTGCATGATAAACTGGCTCATCAATATTGCAGTGTGAGCAGGTACACTGTCCTTTGCAATATCCACTTGTCTGGCCAAAAGTCATGTATTTTCCACATCATTTATTCCTTCAAACACTGCAGAACTTCAAGGTACAATGCTGACTGACACTGTGTTCCAAGTAAACAAACCCTCGGTGGACAATTCCTTTCTTATCAGAGAACATGATGAACATGGTCATGAATTTTGATTTGTTCACCCTTGCTTCATTTGATTTGGGAGAACCTGTTGTTCTCCGCTGTTTTCTCAGCCCTCTGATCTCAGGATCGTTCTGAAATAACTATGTTTTGTCCTTTGTGATGGCATCGAGAAAGTATGGTTTAGCTTGAATTTTGTCCAAAAGGTTGACATAATCTTCTTCTTGCCTCAGTCACTAGTCATTAAGTACTTTTGCATCATCTTATCACAAACCTTCTTTACTTCAAGACTAATGGTTAAAATGTGGTAACATTCTGATAGCCAACCTTCAACTGATACAAACAGCTTGCCACACTTTTTGACATTTTCACCAGTCTGTTGTTGCTGTTGTATGCCAGCCTAACTGACAAATCATAAGAAGCATCTTCTCCTCCTTCAGAAAAAAATTTGCACCACTTGAAAACTCATTCCACTGATACTGAAGACTCCCCTTAAGCATCTTCTGACAATTTGCAACTTCAATTTCAACTTCACAAAAATCTGAGATTAATGTGATGTTCAAAAGGATCAGCTAAAACGTTTATATCAATGAAGCACAGAGCACATGACCACCAAACAACAGTTGAAGAGCACATTATAACATGCACTGAAAGGTTTGAGATGGAATGTAATAGCAACACACCACTGCAGCCATTTCTGGAACTTCTTAGCCACTTCTAGTATTGTTACATAACAAATATTACTTACTCAGAATAGTTGAAGAGGCGACTGTCCCACAGAGAGTGTTCACCTCTGGCACCATCATGGAAGAAGCAACTGTTTGTTCCATCAAACTGGTTTAGTCCATCAAGAACATTCTTGGAGGCATGAGAATGCACTACATCTAGCAGTACGTATAAACCATGGGCATGCGCAATGTCAATCAGCTCCTTCAGCTCTTCAGGAGTTCCATAGCGACTAAAAAACCAATGCTTCATTATATTAGTTTGGCCACATCATTTAAACTCTTCATGATGAGATATTCATAAGAAAGACACCTTCTTGTTTATATTATAAGGGTAGCTTTAAATTGCTTGAAAGAAGTAACACTTGCATCGAAAGTGTCAAGAGACGGATGGACAGGTTTCTTTTCACTGCTGTTGCCACACACAAAAGATATATGTAACTTCAATTTATAGTTTATTTAATGTGTGGCAGTAACTCAGACTACAATGAAACCCCTATTTAATGTTTCTTTGAGGAAGAGCAAATTTCAAAAATTAAACTGAGGAAAATTTATGAAGGTAATTTATCATTGAGACCATTGAATATGATCATTAAATGAAGGAAAACCTAAATCAAAGAATATTATATGGGGATTCCATAGCATATAGCATTAATATACAGGTATGTGTATAGAATGACCGATTTCAGACTGATTTATCCAGTTTTTAGCATGGACACTGTAAGCATCATTACATCTTTTCATGTGCGTGTATAAACATACTACCAATCCTAATCTCAACAGTCTGTATTCCTACTTCAGGGAACATGGCCATCTGTCAGCTTGAAACTTCCACTTAGTTCTCGTCACATAAAATTCAGTGTAGATATAACTATACATGCCATCTTACATTATCAGATGGAATGGTGTTTGCACTATTCAACTGCTTCATCACCCCCCCCCAAAAAAAAAAATAGCAATATTAAACTACTGCAGTATCCAGGAAGCTTGACACCATGCATTCTACATGCAGACCTTTTGAGACTGTATTTCAAAGTCCTCACAGACACCACCACATAAAGAATGCCATCCCCCCACTCTTCGTACAGTTGGCAGACACAGATAGAAGTAAGATTAATTTATTTTTGTTGTTTACTTTACAATGTCAGTACCTTCAGACTATGAAGCAACAAACAGTAACACGACTGGTGAATTAGAAAATAGAAAGAATTTGCAATCAGTCATGTCCTAACCAATGTACTCCTTGAGAATCTGTCTGGAGGGACCAACAAAAACCAGAAAAACCTCCTCCAGGACAGCTGGAGCCCTGGTCAAATACAAATGCAAGTTTAGAGCTTTAACACTATACCAACCCATTCAGCATACAGTGTTCAAGATACCCAGAATACATAACACATGTATTTCTTACATATACATGTATGTGATACATGGGTAACATCTCAGATAACAGATCTAGATTTACTGTGAACCTTACAGACAGCATGACTGGATCAGGAAAAAAAAGCCAGTTTTCTTCATATACATTGATATCACTGACAGAACGTTTATGCTTCACTACAAAAATGCACAAATTAAACACATATTATCTCTGACATGAAGATTTAACACCAAAATCAACCAGTGGACAGGACCCTCAGCCAGTTCAATCAAGTCAGCATCCAAATTCCCAAAAGTCTGATTCCAGCATTATCCTTTCATACATTTCCTTACCAAATTCAAGAAATATTTCAGTCTCTCCCTTTCAAACCACTTGTTGGCCACATTCTGTGCTCCCTGGTTTGACTACCCTAGCAACAGCTGCCTAGTATAAATTCTCATATTATGTAATATCTTCTATTACTACTTATTCAACCTGTATTGTGTCCAAATATTTCTCTTAGCACTTTCTTTTTGAATATTTGTAATTTATGTCCTTAACATGATTTAGAAAGCACATTTCACTACCAACCCTAACAACTGGCACAATATCTTAATCTTTAGTATTCTGGAAAGTAGACAGATGAGACAATAACTGTTTTTGGAATGCATAATTCATGTGTCTTCCATGTGTTCTTCTATTGATTTTATTGTAAACCACATATGTGTTGCTGATTCTCGTTCCCAAGTTCATAAATATGCAAATATTTTAAAATTATCGTATCACAAATTTCCTTGACAATGGCAGCAGCACAGAAATATCTGCCTTCACCAGAAAATGGATATGGAAATTTAAGAATCGCCTTGCCCATATTTATGAATAAAATAAACATAAACTCCACCTTACACAGCCAAATGTTAATTCATCACATTGATCAAAATATTTACATAAGTGAGCAAAACTCCTACCCAAATATACGATTAAAAATTTTTATGCACAAAATTTTGTTAGGGGAATGCTTGCTTACCTCGAAGCAGCATAGAAGCTGGTTACTTGATAACCAAAACTGGCATAATAAGCATGCTCCATTATTGCCATCAATTGAATAGCATTGTAGCCTGGAAACAAATCAGACATAATTAATTATCAAACGTTCACAACGAAATTAATTCAGAAAATCTGAGATCAATTATGACAACCATTCTTGCTAAAACAATTGCAATTCATGATGATGTATTTACAGCAAAGGCAAATCTAGCAAACGTCATACTCTGAAAATGATAAGACAGAATGGATATATCAAGTCTGCAGGAACAGATGGAATTTTACCGGCACTTCTGCAGCAAGGGATGGAACACTTAGTCCCACACCTGTGCCACATATTTAGAGCTTGCATGGCGTATGGGTTTAAGCCTACAGCCTTGAGGCAAGTCAAAGTAACATTTATTCCAAAGCCCAGGAAACTTGATTATACCAAGGCTAAGGCTTATCGTCCAGATTATTATGGCCCAACCCTTATACATTCACTGATTGATTGACTGATTCATTCATTCATTCATTCATTCACTGAACTATGACAACCATTCTTGCTAAAACAAGTGCAATTCATGATGATGTATTTACAGCAAAGGCATATCTAGCAATGTCATACTCTGAAAATGATAAGAGAGAATGGATATATCAATGACTATGAACAACAAAGGCACTTCAAGAGAATGTCACAAGGCATTTTATCTGTGCTGTGGACTTCTTCAGTAAGATGAAGAAACTATTTACTGTGCAATGTGACACATTATAAACTTATGGAGTAACACCCCCACCCAATGATATTCTCACATTTTCCTACAGCCAACAACTTAATATACAAGTACATATAATATTTATCAGATTCTTACAATAAGTGACTACTAACTACACAGAAATGAGCCCTTCTTGAGAAGGTGCCAGTTGTGCAGCTACTTAAGAATTTCCCAACTTTTTATGGAACCTGAAGGTTCACTACTACATTCACAACAGCCTTCCACTAGTTCCTATCCTGAGCTGGACTAATCGAGTCCATACCACACAATCGTATCTCTCTAAGACCCATTTTAACATTATCCACCCACCTATATGTTGGTCTCCCTTGTGGTCTCTTTCCTTCTGGCTTTCATACCAAACTCCTACATGCATTCCTCTTCTCCCCCATTCATGTTACATACCCTGACCATCTCATCCTCCTTGACTTTATCACTCTAATTACACATGTTGAAGAGTACCAAGGAACCCATTAAGTCTGATACCCTTTGTAAGATTTCATAACAAGCCTATTTTTTATGCTGAGGAGTTGTTAGCCGAACACCGAACCCCCAAACTGGAGGATCACCCCTTGTCGGCTGTCTGCAACTGCTTATTCAATATATTCGCAGCTACCCTCCATATACGGAAGCCATCTCCTCTATCTGCAACCTGAGGACACACCATGCCATGTTGACAAGGGACCTACTTAGTGACCACTTCAAAACAAAATCAATACTGGTGATGACGACGATGATGATGAGGAGGAGGAGGAGGAGGAGGAGAATTGAGGAAGGAGGATTATGAATGCACTAGTTTAGTTATGTCTTCAAAACGGAAGTAGTAACACTTTTTCTACAAAAGGAAAAATTTATGGATGAAATATTTGCTGACAGTAACACAGACTGTTAATTTAGGTATGGACTGAATGCTAAGAATGAGAGCTAAAGACCCAGCAGAACACAACGGTGCAGCATTTTCCCACCTTAATTAAAAGAAAACATTCTGAGACTGACTTCAGCTTCAGACACTTGGAAAACATTGAAAATTAACTCACCCATGCATAATTTCTTAGAACTCCCATATTTCCTAAGTTTCTATCATTCTGATTCCAAGAGTTGAACAATTCAAGCTGCTATACATAGAAACGTAAAAAAACAAGTTCAATTTCTGAAAAATGGTCAAGCTATTCAAAAGAAAATGGAATTTGCATGACAGTATATCAGACAAGAGTGAATGATTTTATAACAAAATGCATAGCCCAGAGGCTTGAATGGCCAATTTAAATCATATATTACATAACTGGTTACGCATTTCATTTCTTCATTATTAACATACTAATATTACGGCCACCCCCGTACAAGTTAAAATATGACTACCAGCCTCATTCCAGGAAGGTTTAAATCTCCATTCTCAAATAAAACTGTTACCCATGAGTTAAAATCTGGCACAAACCATATGAGGATAAAAATTAAGATCAAACAAATGGCAGTGAACATATTCTAATCTAAACAAAATTTTATCACTCTGGTTAGAGGTAGAACCCAGACAAGTGCAAGAACCTATGGCTGCTGGAGACAAAATTCTTTCCAAAAAAAGTTTCCAATTCAGTGGTCAGCAAACCAAGTAAGGTATTGTTGGATCTGAGGTTCTCACAGTGATAAACATGAAGATGACTATCTTCCAGGACGGAATGCTGTGTAGTGCAGTAGAAGTTCAACATCCTTTTGGAGGAATTTATATTACTTGCTTCATTTATACTTCAAGCCTGAAGTTGGAAAAAGTATCAAGAGATGTAGACCCACTTTCAAGTAAGAGCTAAGTAAACAGACAACAGTACAACAGCCATTGCTAGGGAACAGCTCTGTGGACACACTGTTTCCCCAGCAATGAGAGAACATGCAATAATGGAAGAAACATTTTCTGTGTGATCTGTGCTGGGGCCTACAGAACAAGGTTCTCTGCACTATTGGCAAATGGCAACACTGGTTCACGATTTACACATGGCTTTCAAAATTCCATACTTATATGATTATATAACAAAATTATGCAGGCAACAAGCGAAGTCATACAAAATCATATCGAAAATGTTCGTAATATTGGACAAGGCGAAGCACGACATAAAAAGTATAAGAGGCTTAAGTTTGGCAGCAGTCAAGCATATGACCATTCAAGTGACTAGACTGCCATTGAAGCAGAAGCTACTAGAAATAGGGCATAATCTGCTGTGCTGAGTCTGGACTGACAAGAGGCCCTGTATACATTTAATACATTTATCATCATGTTTAACATGTAAAATGTAAATATCCTTTACATTATAACAAATGACTTACTACTACACACAACTCTGACAAAACATAGACCCGTCCTCTTGTCAGAGAGGATGTCCCACAATAACAAGACCTAAATTGTCAAACAGTAATAAATATCTGGTCATGAGCCCCAGATTGGGCTTGACACCAAGACTGACTGACTGACTGACTGACTGACTGACTGACTGACTGTCGCAATGTGACTTTGACTTTGACTTGAGTTGGTTGAGTCAGTTGAGAGTCGAATTTGTGAGAAGTGAAAAGCTAGTAGCTGAGGCTGGGGACAGTTCGGAAACCCACAGGTACAGGAACATCCACCATTGGTAGCTACTACCAAGCAACAACCAGTGAAGACTAAGAAGACTTTATGTGTGCTTTGGTTACAGTGATCTTTGCAGTGTATAACTCAGTGAGACTGTCATAATTATTTGTAGTTATGAGTGTAAGTGTCCAACAAATCCAATTACCAATCCAAACCCCATCTATAGTCAATCAAATAACAGTATGTTCCTCCAAAAATTTTGTGAAATTCTACCAAACTACATAGCATCATATCCCTGAAGAAAGGTATTAATTCCTGACATGATCTTTATTAATATATTTATAAAGGCCGCGCCATAGCTCAAGCGGTTAGTCGTTGGCTTCCCACCCTGGTGGCAGGGGTTTGATCCCAGGTCTGGTCAAGTGGTATTTGTGGTGGACAATTGGCACTGGGGCAGGTTTTCTCCGAGTACTTCGGTTTCCCCTGCCAATCTTCATCCCACCAAATTCTCCATCATCATAATCACCCGGGGCAGGCTACAATAGGCAAATCAGTGGCCGCCGTGCTGAGTGCACCCAGTTGGACTCCACTCCCCACTAAGCAAATTTAAAAATATATATATTTAAAAACTAAATATTTGTGTTTTATTTAGAAAAGTATTTATGGAACATGTCTGCAAAATTGGAAAACACTGAGGTCTTACCTTGTTTTATTATCCTTGGGATGATTTCTTTTCCGAACTCCTTGTAAGTCCCAACTCTGGGTTCTTCTGTTGCAATTCCTACATGACATTCATAGATGCGGAGACTCAGTGGCTTCTTTGCTTTTTCATGCTTAAACTGATATTTCTGGAAAGCACAGCAATTACAATCACAACACTGGACAGATTCCAGCTTCACAAAATGCGTAAAATTATGATATACTGGGCCTCACCTCAGAAGAAGGGGGGTTCCAGAACCTCTGCTTGTAGGTAAAGCCCTCACTTCTAGGAGGCTGCACTACAAAGACTGCCCAAGGAGAGAGGCGATCCACCAGCTCCCCAGTCTTTGTACGTATCACTACCTGCACATATGAAAATGGAGAAATATGTTAATCAACTGACTATTTGCCATTAACTAATTATTTTCTACATTAATCAGTTTATGGTACCATATTCAGTTAGATCGTTCAACCCAGCTTGGACATATCTCCCATCTGGACTCCCATTATCACAGCAGAAGTCCAAAAGCTACAGCTCTGTCCAGTGCTGAGTGGGAAAATTTGTGTTTTCATATTGGTACAATATGAAGAATTTATATCTTCAGTGATGGCTTGTTTTCTGATGGTTCTCTGGTGCAAGCCTTCATACATGTGGAGTTGAGGTTTTGTCTTAGCTCTCACAGATGATCTGTGCTGTGCTCAGTTTGTACACCTTATCTAGTGCTGGTACAGGTGTCTGGAGAAGGGGACTAGCTATATCAACTGGACCCAACTGAGTAGGTTTTACCTGAAGACAGACACATAATCCAGTCTCCGAAATGTTGTGTATTTAAATAAAATCAGGACAATGGATTATGTCCAGAAATATAATAATATTTAAATCAATCTACCATCATCACAAATTTTTAGAATTTCTTCAGATTTTCACTGCTCCCTTATTATACAAATCCCTTCATTCTGCCCTGTATATACAGAGTGGATTTTAAAGAACTTGATGCATTCACGGCTCTGCACTTCACTGCAACTGGCGCGCTGCTAGCTGCGGAGCACCCACAAATTTTGCTGATGACTCAGCATGCTGATAACATTCAGAATGAAGGGAAGTTTTTGCCTTTGTACACAGATCACAGGTGGTGTTGAAAATGCTGTCCCTCTACACGTAGACATTCCTCACACTGGAAGAGGTTCTGATTTACCTTCTGAAGATTCTCTGCAGGAATATTTTAAATTTCCCTACAAATGTTTTCCTTCAGACCTTCTTCCATTTGAGGGTTACTGCTGTAAATTTTGTCCTCCACACAACCCCAGAAGAAACAATCATAACGATCACTTCTCCTTGGTAAGCATTCGACATTTATGTTTTGTTTCCTTGTCTACTGAGTGTCCTGTTATTTTAAGTTTTTTCACCAAATTATGAATTGTTTGATTTGAGGTGATATGAATTGTCTGTTTGCTGGGAACTCTTTCATCATGAAATTAACGTCGTAATTTTTGCCAACAATTTCCAACAGATCCATATCTCACATAGGTGTCATACAGAAATACACGTTGCTCTGAAGTATCACGAACCATGTTGTACCAAACTGCTGACTAACTGTTAACTGGGAACAAATGGCTCATGGCACTGATAACTACTGCCTACTGCTGAGAAGATCATAAACACCCAAGCATGAACTGCATTTCCCACCGTGTAACATAATACTGTGTAGATGTAGAAGTCTACTGGTTAATTAATTTCCTTCATTCCAAATGTTATTGGCCATTGAGCATGCTGAGTCACTGACAAAATTTGCATGTGCTTAGCAGCCAGCAATGCCCTGGTAGCGGTGAAGCATGTAGCCCTAGAACATGTCAAAAGCTTTAAAAATTTCCCTGTACCTATTATTTACATCATTTATGTCAATGTAAATGATTTTTGACAATTAACATTTAATCATTCACTCAACAAGACATAACTCTTCCCATCTTTATTCACCTCATTATACTCAGAGGTAAACGTATCATTCATCTCCTCATGGGATGTTCACATTCTGATTTTGCATCCATGAATGTGTGACCAACAGACTAGGCCATCCTGTATTGAGGATCAGTAAGTATCTTAAGTACACAGCACTAGTTGTCCTACTGTCCCATCATTCATGTTTGTCTACTATCCCTTTCATTTCTGCTTCATATTTTTAAGATGGTAAGTAAAGTAAAGCTATCCCTGTAAACGGCCGTGAAGGCCCATAGGGTTGTGAGACGTTGAGGGTCCCACATTATCTAGACAATCGGCTCAAGGATGGCGGTATTTCATGAAATTATAAATCCATCTCTCTGTGAAATCCAAAATCACGTAATTTCTTTGTAGATTTTTAACTCCCATAATCAATTATGGTAATTACCTTCTCATTTCCAAAGTAAATATCTACATATATGCAGTTCTGCAATTTAAAATCATACATATGTACATATGCATATTATTTTCTTCTTCTGCTTCAAGCATTGCAATATTCTGAATAATAATACTAAATTCAACTTTTTATTACTGAAGTACTTTTAGTTGGCATGACAGGGACCTGTGATTCTTGACTGTAAAGTTTGCCTGGTTCCCAACATTGTCTTTTTGCACTAGGAGTAGAGGTTTCTTTAGTGTTTCAGTTTTCAATTTCCCATTTAGATCTGTACCTTGAAGGAATGTACATATATGTACCTATTGAACTGAGCATTAGTATACCTATTCAGATCAAATAAAGCTCTATCAGCATGAAATCTAGGTTTTGGGTCAAGAACTCTGTGATGTAAAGTCTGCAAAAACCAAATGAAAAAGAAGTCTCTTGTAATCACCTTCTTCAACTGTTTGAACCTGCCAAATTTTATATGGCAGCAGATGTAACTTTTTAGTTTCTCTCCACACTGTTGTAGCTGAAACCTGTTCTTGCTGAGCTAATAGTGTGAGACATTTGCAAAACCTTCTTTTACACAATTTATGATTCATTTTTCACATATACATTGTCACATGTACTAGGGTACATCTGACCAAAAAAAAAAGGGTTCTAGTTCTGTTGACTGGATTTATTAGCACTTCAGTTACAATTTCTCTTAATTACAATTAATACAGTGCTATCACTGATTCACATGCGTTACAGTTCATCATTGCACGCGCACTAGGATTCTCAGTTTTCACTAGTCCTAGCAACGGATCTTAACACAGAAACTAGCACTTCAAATCATATGTAGTTTTCTTGCATTTCTCATTCAACCATCCTGGAATCTCAGAACTCAACTAAAAACTCTCTTTAGCTGCAAGCAGACTCGTGTTATATAGCCGCAGCATGGACAACACAGAAAACATAGTTCTACTGTTGCACAGACCACACAAAAAACAAGTCACATGACAGCTAAGTACTGTTGGAGTGTAACATCACTGCGCCTGTATGGAAGTGTCTTCACCAAACTGTTGCATAGAAACAGGATGCATAATCCTGTTGCTCCTTTGTTGGTGTGTGTATTACTTAGAAACGGCTGTTTCTGTGGCTCAACTGTTCTTGCATGGGGAAAATACGCCACATTATCATACTGAAAAACTCAGTTAAGCGCATTTTTCGCCTTCTTAATTCAGTACTGCAGATAAGAACACAACACAGATTTTTGAATACCTTACACCAGAACAGAAACACAAAGGAACTGATACATACTACAGTAAGTCATTTGCAGCTATAGTCAATGAGATACAAGATAAGACATTGTAAAAATAACTGGCAGCCTCTCTTCCCATTAATATATAACTTAAGAGCATGTTCAGCTACCAATTTTGTGTTCTTCTAACAGTCAGGGTGATCAAATTCAGTTCTTCAAGAAATACTTTGTATAACACCTGTCATTTTAATTACAAAACAAACTCCGTGACCTGTAGTCCACAAGCCAACTATACCGACCAAGCAACCCTCATTTTTCGGCAAAGTTAGTGGCAACTTTAGCAGATAGAGGGTGTCACATAGTCAGCACACTGGATCCCCACGGCCATTAATCTCGGTTTTCTGGACCAGAGCATCTATTTCCTTGAAACAGCACCTCAATTATCCTCATGAGGCTGAGTGAAGCACGTTCCAGACCCACTACTTCTCAGAGAATCTGGTAGCGGCGGGAATCGAACCCAGGACCTCTGGATCTGTAACCAGGAACTCTGAACACTAGACCACAGAGGCAGTCTCATTTTTAATTAACCCTATTATTATTTTTACTCAAACATTTAGTTCAACTCTGCAGACAAAAAAAAATCTACAGAATGTAGAAATGTAAATGATCAAATAGGAAGTCTGTCCAAAAACTATCTGACTATATTTTTTCCTGCGGTAAGTAATGGCAAAAGGGTGGGGAAACTGAGCACTGTGGTAGAAGGGACTTTCATGTGCATGTGTGATTTTTTGTTGCCTTGCACCATCGCCGGATGCGTCTGTGGCTGTCAAATAGCTAAGTGGTGTAACACGTGTTCGTCACATTCTCGTTTCACTTAAGATGACAGAACGCTTGGAGCAGCGATACTGCATCAAGTTTTGTCAAAACTTGGGGACGCCCATGCAGAATCACTCTGCAAAATTCAGCAGACTTTCTACAATCATGCAATGTGGTTCACTCAAATTAAAGAGTGGTTCAACCACTTTAAAGTTGGCCGTATGTCGGCGGACAGTGACCAGCATTCCAGGAGACCATCAACGACCCAAAATGCTGATGTCATTGAAAAAGTGCGAACACTGATCATGGAGGACCACCATTTGACCATCCAGGAAGTTGCTGATGAGGTTGCGATCAGCAGAGGTTCCACAAACACAATTTTAACCAAGGATTTGGGCATGTGAAGAGTGGCGGTAAAATTTGTGCCCAAGCTGCTTTCGCCGGAGCAGCAACAACTCCACCTTGAGGTCATGCAGGACATGTTGGAGTGCACCAACGGGGATCCTGAGTTCCTGAAGAATGTGATCACTGGTGACAAGTCGTGGGTGTATGGATGTGACCTGGACACCAAGGTCCAGGGGTCACAATGGAAGTATCCGAGGCCCAAAAAAGCACAACAAGTTCAGAGAAATGCGAAGGTGAGACTGTATTTTTGATTGCCGGAGTGTTGTGCATCATGAGTACGCACCACTAGGCCAAAGTGTCAATAAGGAGTACTACCAAGAAGTCCTCCACCATCTTTGTGATGCAGTTCAGCACAAGGGACTGGAGCTGTGGGACACACGCAACTGGCAGCTGCATCATGGCAAAGTCCCAGCTCATTCATCACACCTGATCCAGGGTTTCCTGGCCAAGCACGGCATTCCACAGGTTCACCAGGCTCCCTACTCTCCTGACATGGCTCCTTGTGATTTCTGGCTGTTCGCGAGATTGAAGACACCACTAAAAGGCTCCTGTTTTGACAGTCACAAGGACATCATACAGAATGCAACAACACAGCTGCACACCATTCCAAAACAAGCCTTCCAGAATTGCTTCCAGCAATGGAAGGACCACTGGCTTAAGTGTATGGAGTCAAAAGGGCCTACTTTGAAGGGGATTAGGTATTCTAACCACCCAGATACAGCACTTTGTTTTCCCAGCCCAAGGTCGGATATTTTTTGGACAGAGAAGAACATAATCCTTGTTCAGTGCATTTTTTCCAGTAACTTTTAACCAGCCATTCATCATTATTACCTTGACTTCTGACATATGAGCAACTGGACAGGAACCATCAGGATTTGCTGGAATTTGTAATTCCCATTTGCCATATTCCAACTTTTTGTAAGGATGTCCTTCCCTATGCCATCCATCTATAAAATAAAATCACACAGTTCTGCATGCACCTAAAGAAGCACCATACCCTTCTGCCTGTTATCATTAATAATCATATATAACATTTCTGATTACATATTACTTTCCTGGCAAACCAGACTAAGTTGTACTCAATTAAAATTATACATCAACCACTAACCCATATAACTATGTGTTTTAAGTGTTCAGTAATGCAGTGTTGTATCCCTCTACTAATCTCATGTACACAACATTGTACAATGTCAACACTTCTCATAGACACATCCTGTTGCTAACCAAATAATAATCTGCAAATGTTCAGACATAGAAAGAGCAGTTTACTTGTGAAAATAGTTTGTGTGAGAGACACACTGATACTGCTGTTCAAAAAATTTGTGAAATCCATTACTGACACAGGTAGGAGGTGAAACATCCCCCACAGGCAATAAGCCACAATACTAACCACAACATAAATGGAGAAATAGTATCAAATATTTTAAGGTATCTAAACCAACACAGAAACAACACAAAGGTAATCATGGCATAAATATTAAATTGCTTGAAAACATTGTCCTGATAAGCTATCCACTGTAATCCGGTCATGTACACAATTCATCACTCAGCACCAACATCAACTGAGCCTGATGTAATTTATCCTTGGCAGGGCAACACATAGCCACTTACAAGTCCCTATTACTATCCTCACAGATGTCCTCACTCTTATCACTTTACAATCCCCTTGGCTCATTTACCTTACTTTTCTCCTTCTTCATCCCATTCTTCACTTTCCCACCCACTCTACCCTCTGGACAGAAGATAGGCCTTTAAAGGTCAATTTCTTCTTCATTCTTCTCTGTCTTCTTACCCTTCTGGCTTCCCTCTAAATATTGGCTCACTCAAGCCACTGTTCTCACATTCATTGCACCATCATGGCCACCGTCTCAAGTCCCAGTTCCCCTTTTAATTTAAAAAATTACTCATTTGTACTTTCTCCTTCCTGCTATTGGTCTACTCAGGGCTTAATTGCTCGTTCTCCCATCTATATATTCATATCAGCTCTTCCCTTTGCTCACCTTACTCTTTCAGATTGAAAATGAAGTCAGTATGCTCCTCTACATCACTGGCAAAATTCTATCAACTACAAGGTGTTACACCCCAATGTTTTGTGGAACAGTACCTTATGCAAAAAAATCTGACTCAAAAAGAATAGATAATGTATCAAAATGAAACAAAGTTTACACATGGTTACAATTCTAGACAACATGTTAGTGCTGTGGGGACTAAACATTTAATGACTGGAACAATAATCTTGATTGTGATACCCTTAGAAGAACTATGGTGGGAATGATACATTTTATAGAAGGATACTAGCTGCAGCTACCCCAAACTAATAAATTCCATGTTGAATTATACTTAATACAAAGGACCTGCATACTGTTTTCATAGCCAATAATTTTAACAGAACAGCAGTATCCAGTTCGAAAATCTGTTGCATTTAAAGATCCTTGTTAGGGAGAATTTTCATCCATTTCAAACTGTGTTTCTACTGACATATCAGAATTAATAAAGAAAGAAGCTATTAAGTTATATTCATTCAGGGAAGATATCAAGTCAGCAGGTTTTGAATCAGATCTATGATGTAAGACCTGGCAAATACAGACATCTTTTCAATAATAAACCAACACACAACTACAGCATCCACTGTAGTACTACATGCATGGGGTTTCTCTCTCATAAAATGCTGATGAAATTTGAAAGAAATGGTACTCATTCTCATACTTTCCAATAATATCACATAAAACAGTCTTCCATATTCAAACCGTCACAATGCCTTGCACATCATTCTCTTGTTTACATTTGTTCCACAAGGTCACCATTTCAATTCTGAAGAAGCTTGAATGACAATAACAACTTTATTTATTTATATTTAATTTTAAGAATATTCAAATTATTTCACAGAGTGTCTACCATTTAAACAAAAAAAAATAGAACAAAACATGGATGGTATCAGCATATAATGAGAATAAATGAAGACAAACTTCCCAACCACATTCTACAATACAAACCATCTGGAAGGTGAGAAGAAGACAAACACAGATGAAAATGAAAGACTGGTTTCACAACTCATGACCCCGAAGTAAAAACATGTCTGAGAAACCTAAATTACAGTGAATGAGAAGACAACTACTATCCCTATATCCACTCTACCAATATCCCTAGCAGTATGTGCCAGGGTTGCCCACTCACACTCAATTTACTTTGAGTTTCAGCATTCTGAAACTACCACACATGATAATCCATTCACTGACAAAATGGAAAAAGAAATGTGATCCTGGCCTGAAAATGAACAGATCAAAATATTCCACACTTGTCAGATAAGGCACTAAATAATCAATTTTTATGTAGCGCAAAGCAACTGAATAAACTGGGTGGGGAAAATCAAATGAGAGGTCTTACTGAAGCTAGAAGGAACATACTGAATTCTCCGGTCAGATACACTTGTACAGCACCAGGAGCCCACTCTCTGGCTGTCACTGAGTTGTCTGAATTCATATGGATCCCAAAGTACTTGTAGCCTTCGGTGAAGTTATCCAGTCCACCTTCATATTCCTTCACCTTGCCCACATAATCTTGGAAACAGGCATACCTGTACAAACAAAAAAAAAACACTACATATTGTTATATTCATGATCATGAAACATTGAGAGCAATTTAAACCAAACAGGTTGGTCTAGAGGTAACGCTCTAGACCTGTATTTGAAAGGCAACTGGTTCAAATCTCAGCTAGGATACAGGTTATCCTGATTGAAGTTCTCTGTTGATTTTCTCAGCTCCTCCAAGAAAATGACAAGATAGTACCTCAAACAGGCCATGACGGTTTACTTCCAAATACTTTCCAATTCATCAGTCATCCTAACAATATACAGTCTCAATACTGACATGGTCATTAAATAAGCCACCAAAAAAAAGAGTAATTTGGAAAAAAAATTAAGTGCACTAATCTGAAAGACATAAGTGCAAAGACAATCAGTTCCAGAGTTAGGCAAGAAGCTATCCCATTCTCCAAAGCGAGCTGCTCTACAAACGAACTTCAGAATAGGAAAACCTCAGAGATGGACAAATGAAAAAATGTTCTGAAAAAAAGGTGCACTCTTACATGCAAGCCTACTTACTTTCCTCTAAAATGGGCAACCACATTGGCTGCAAGTACAAATAAGACATATTTTACAGGATCTGAGGTTCTCATATCAGTGGTTATGAAGAGTTATATCTTTTGGGATATAACAACCACACAGTCTGCTGAAAGTCATCTGATGCTTTGGAAGAACACATCACCTACATCTTCAGGGTCAAAGAAGAAGCCAAGCAAGAAAATAGCATCAAGCAGGCAGTGAGTGTCCTGCTTAGTATCTGCTTCATTCTGATTTCTTACCTGACTTCATTTTTAACACTGAAGATGGAGGTGACATGATCCTTTGAAATGTTGGTTGATTTTCAATGGACTAGACATACTCATACAGGTCTTCAAGACGCATTTCCTTCACGGTGAGAACATTCAGTCAAAAAGAAAGTCCCATGGTAAATAGTTAATGAGTTGTCTGGAAACAAATGATCACATAATTTCTGTGATTTGATACTGTATATACCATTTTCACTTATGAATCTCATTTAAAGCACTAGTGAAGAGCAGAAATTGGTTCAGAAACGTTCCACTGGTGTGAGTAACAGTAAGTAAAGTGCCAGTAAGATGAAACTTTATATGGGAACTGTACAATATATGCCTAAATTACAACTGTGTCCATTTCAATGCAAACTGTGATTGTACTTAAAGCACAAATACTTCTTTATATCTAACAAGCAGTACTGCCTATTCTTCATCCAAGACATGGTTTATTTTCTTGCAAATATAATATAATAGTAGCTATATCATACTATACAGGATATATGTCATGAAATTTCCATCACGCTAAAGAACGTTTTAATTACATAATAAGCAAATATAATAAACAGTTCACTGTACTGATTGAAGGGCTGGCCATTCTTAGTCTCTCCAGGAAAATATCAGAAGAGTACCTCAAAGTAAGCATTGATTAATTTCCCTTACATCCTATCCAATTCATCATCATCTAACCAAATCTCCTGTGATGCAATATAACCTAACAAACTGTATGACCATCAATGTACAGCACCACTTCTATGCAGCCATCTGACTGGAATTTAAAATGGCTCTGGTAAATTAAATGATGGCTGGTAGAGCATGAAGGTTCTTCTCAAGGCTTAGTGTGATGCCAACAGTGAACATATGAGGTAATGGACCAGCAACATGGATACTTTCCAAAATAACTCAGAAGTTAATTCAAGAAATTTCACTTTAAATACACTCACTCACTCACTCACACAGCTAAGCCTTTCCTAAGAAGCCACCAATTGTGAAGCTACTCAAGAACTTCTCAGCATTTTATGGAACCCGAAGGTTCATTACCATGTTCACAAGAACCCTCCACTGGTCCCTACCCTGAGCCAGATCACTCCAGTCCATACCATCCCATCCTGTCTCTCCAAGATCCATTTTAATACTGTCCACCCACCTACGCCATGGTCTTCCCAGTGGTCTCTTTCCTTCTGGCTTTCCCACCAATATCCTATTTGCAGTCCTCTTCCCCACCATTCATGCTACATGCCCTGTCCATCTCATCCTCTTTGACTTGATCATTCTAATTATACTTGAAGAAGAGTATAAGTTATGAAGCTCCTCATTATGCAGTTCTCTCCAACCTTCCATCACTTCATCTCTCTTTGGTCCAAATATTCCACTCCACCCATTAAGCTGAGATAATTCATAAACTTGCATTAAAGCTGTGCTTTCTAAAAAACTAACTGAACTTAGAGTATGTGGAGATTTATTCTATACTAAATGCATCTGCTGACTTCTCAGACAGCCATTACCAGTGATACAGCAATATTCTCAGGATTGTTTAAACATCTGAATAAGAAGTCACCAGATAACACTCATGAAGAAATTCTGTACTAGTTAGATGTCTTACTTTTTTCATGTTATATTTCCTTTCAGAAAAGAATCTCGACATCTTAAGCTTTGGAAAGTCGGGTTTTCACAAGAGTGTCTATGATTATTCTTCATAAATTATACCTCCGTCCACAATGCAACTTATTTATCTTCTATTTTCTATGACGATTACTATTTACTGGGATATGGGATATGACACCATGTGGTCTGGCACATCATTACCAATGTTTGAGAGGAACATGCTGTCCGTTTTCACAGTGGAGGTTGCAACCCTAAAGTTGCTCCAAAATGTCTGTAATAATCTACCAGCCTACATTGCATTAAATCTCGGATGTCAATAATATTGTAAAATAGATCACAACAACTGGAAGTTGCATTTCATAGTTCAACATTCGTATTCCTCCCGAACAGTATCCTACAATTATCCTTTACCAGTTTGAATGCTCTTCCTTATCCATGATATTATAAAACTCTTACACGACCCCACTCAATTTAATTTAAAGATATCGTTTTTTTAAACTTACCGTCGTCGGAACTCTCTTTCGTATGGCCTTAAATACGGATCACGATCTAAAAGCTCCTTCAATTCTGGAACTTCTACTTGCATAGGATCCAGTGCCGAAAGTTTGCCTCCCATTTTCAAACGTCTTTCACATGCATTACAGCCCTCGACCTTCTAGTTCTAGTGCGTTCTAGTGGTCATATACGCACAAAGTATACGGTCATGTGCGGTCATGTGAGGTTAACGAGAACGGATTACTACACATACGACACAGATGAAACATTTCAGATGTCGCCGATGTGTAACATGAACACATGAGAGAAGAAAAAATGTAAATCATGTAGCCTCTCAAACACTCTCAAAGTACAGGCGGTATAGATGGTATAGATCGTACATATAGTGCTCTTTGACCTGGCCTTTGGGTTGTGCGTGAAGATAAGAATGACAAGTAGCATGGCAATATGTGTTTCACCTATCGTCATTAAGCACTAGGTGAACTTTCACGGATACGAACGAGCGGTTGAGGGTGATGGCATTATTATAATCGATCAAATTAGCATGGTATCCTTCTGCGGCAGCTACAGCTTAGCGCTGCGGACCGACCTCGAACCTCGAACATCCACTAGCCCACTTAGGTAGGGAGAGAAACAAAGAGGGGGAAACATGTGACACGTACGTCAGCAAAGAGCATACGCAGAAAGAAGGGAACACTCATCGGGGGGGTGAGGGGGGGGGGTCAAAGATCCTATTCCACAGAACCGTGTTCCCCTCGCCATAGTAACAAAAAAGAAATAAAAATCCATATGATGGGAAACTCGGGTAGTTCGGCTCTAAATTCGGACACAATAACTCCTAGGGGCTTGCTTCTTCTTGCAACAAACAGCGGGATCCACCAGAAAACACACTGTCCGTTTCTGCCCACTGCTGTGCAACAATCACCAGGAGGGAGACTCCTCAGGAATGCCATCTTCTCGGAGAGCAGTTGAATCTATGAGTCTAAATCTACGGCATCACCAACACTTTCACTCCCATCACGCGCCCCGCGAATGCAGGAGAAGACACACAACCTTCAGGCCGTGAACCAATGGCCCCTACCGAGTCGCTAAAGTCCAGAGTTGCTACAGATGAGATGAAGTACCCTTTTACCCTCTTGGGCCCTGGGGATACGGAGGCAATAGTAGGCACGGTTGTAGAAACTCCGCATCGTCGGCAAGGCAATAAGGAAGGGACAAAGGAACAAAATAATCAGTACACAAAAATAAAAAAAAGAACCGCATTGCACAGTCTCCAGGGGAGAAGATTACAGAAAATTATACGGTAGTGCAAAATATGAGTAACAAGGGCCAGTGCCCTAATCACCAGTGAAATACCTTTTCAGTTGAGAAATGTGAGCTTTTCTGACTAACACGCCAGTATCGGGATTTGCCAATTGTACAGTGACCTTCGTCAGAAATTTGGCAATAACCAATGGGTTAGACCACTTATTTTCTACCTTAGCGGAACACTTTAAGACTTTCGATCTCTGAGGGTCGAGTTTCACAAGGACAAAATCTCCTACCTTGAGCACTACCTCGCTCCTCAGTACATTATATCTCCTGGCAAGCCTATCTCTGACCTTTTCAAATTAGCCAAGGCCCATTCCCAAAATACATTAATACCCTGGCACCGGAGAATTTTCAAACATGAGAAACGTATATTTCCAGGAAATAATGAAGGTTAATCTGTAGCGAGACAGCCTCTCTAATCACACAGCTCTGCCCAGCAGCCATGCGAGTAGTCCGGTTCGCCATTTCTACCAAACAAGGCAAACCTAGGCTCTGGATCTGTTGAAATACAGCTCGTCTAACAAAGGAAAATGACGAACCCGAAGCCAAGATGGCTGGCTTACAACAATCTTTCATGGGTAACACAACCCAAGGATTATAACCAGCTACCCTTACAGGAGAGATTCGACACCGAGGACGTTTACTCTCTGGCGCTTGGACCTCGGCAACATCATTCACTGCTGAGCGCCTCCTTTGTTTCCCTGGTTCCTCGCAACAGAGGTCCTAAAGGAAGGACAATCCTTCCTAACATGTCCTATTCCAGAATATTTCCATCATCTCACAGCCCAACTAACAGACGGAGAGGTCCCCCCAACTGCCATACTAACAGTACGCGGGACACACCTCCCCTGCAGAGAATCTCTGATAGGAGCATGTTGTTTAGAAAGTTCTCTCTGATTGTCAATAGCCCGACTTTCGGCTACTTGACTCACAAGCAAATACAATTCTTTAATAGACTTTGGTTCGGAAACAAACACCAAACAAGAACGTACATGAGGATGAATATTCTGAATCATACGGCAGACCAGTACAGACTCAGGGGCTTGATACTCAAGGATATTAGCGACAGTTACTACAGACATGACGAACAGTGATAGTTCTTCAGTAGCAGCTTGGAAATGATCCAAAATATATCTCAACAAGAACCCTTCTTGAATACGAGGCGGAAGGAAGGTTGACAGGATTTCGGAGCAAACTAACCCCCACCTAGAGGAAGCACACAAATGGACACTAATAATTTACATTACCCTTCTGGTCGTCCTAGCGACCAAGAGTGCCAGAAATTTGGCATCTGTTACAAGATTCAATTCATAAACCTCCCTTGCTTGGACAAGGAATTTGAACACACTCTCTGGTTCCGTATTGGACAAACTGGTATATTCCTCACCAAATCAGTGACCACTTTGCCTCTAAACTTTTTCTGAGAATAGTTTACATGAGCATGAATGTCACTGAAATTTAACATCACTAGCTCCGGCAACGCCCATGCCCACTTCAGACCTATCTGTACTCTGAGGGGGTAGGTAGGTCTCAACTTATCTCCAATTCTCCTTCAATTTCTTCTGCAACTCGTCCAACATCCCCTGTACAGAGACACCCAACTCTATCGCCAATTTTTCGGCATCTTCCCTCGGGAGACTATAAATCCAAGCTAGTGGCATGTCGATAGCATGTAACACCACAAACAATATTAAAATTAGTTCACAGTAATCCTACCTACACTCTACAAGCAAGCTAAATGCAACAAACCCACAACCGGGTACACATGGTTGCATTTAACTAACCATGCTCTGCTACCATTTCTGTGAGCCGCCGTCCTCATAGGTTACGTAAGGAAGCGAGAGGAGGGGAGCCACAGGAATAGCTTGCTCATGGACGTGGAGTTACAGGCTTCCCTAAGTTGATGCAGGGATCTCAAGAAAAGATTCCTTGGGATCAGCTGGTTAATGGGGGAACATAAATCCAGACAGGCATCAGGCAATTCATAACTACTCAGACTATGTCAGAATGACATCATCAGTAATTTTGGTCATTTTGTATATGGAGTGGACAGTCCACTGAATGTTTTAGGGCTAATGAAATGTAAGGAAAAATAAGTTCTGACTGTGAAGTGATTGGTTTTGCAACAATAGAGTCATATTAAAGACCGAACATTAATGCAAGCTCATAAAACGATGTGCAGAGGGAAAGAAGCAGTGAAATTCTTGTGGGAAGGACTTTTATTACACTTAACCAACATTTTCATTAACTGCGGGTTGTAGAAAATTACATCAAGAAACTGTTCATCACCTTATAATACTTGCTAGTGGGGTGGGACTAAGTCCCTTGTACTGTGGCCACTTCTGGCCTATTGTACCAGCCCCAGATGATAGGTGAGGGTGATTGTGGAGCAATTAGTGGAATGAAGATTGGCAGGGGAAACTGAAGTACTTGGAGAAAACCTGCTCCAGTGCCATTTTGTCCACCACAAATTCCATTTGACCAGACCCAGGATCAAACTTGGGCCACCCTGATGGGAAGCCAGTGACTAACCGCTTGAGCTATGGCGCGGCCCTCTCATCACTGTAAGGAGCAAGACTTTGAAACCTGTGCAATACAGCTAGTAACTAAAACATCTCACCTAATTATATTAAGCTTGTACAGAGCCCCTTCAGGAGAGGTTAATGACAGACTAGATGCAACTTTAAAATATCTGTACAATCCAAAGTCTGAGTTTATAATCTTATGGAGACATAAACTATTTAAATGAAAGCAGTCAGAAAAAACAAGTAAACTCTTTAATAAGGACATACACTCTGTTACACACAGTGAATTTTGCAACAAGAGTTCAAAATTCCTCAAGCACAGCCATTGATATCTTTATAGATAATGCAAGGTTCATCTCCTATAGTCAATGGCCTCTCTGACCATGATGCTCAATTTCTTACAGTAAATAATATTATTGCGGAAGTAAATTCAACACCTTGAAACAGAGAACCAGAAAAATAAATAGTGAAACCATTGCCCAATTTCAACATCTATTAGAAAATGAAACATGGGAAACTGTTTTCAAAAATAAGGGTACAAATTATAAGTTTAACTCCTTTTTATATATTTTTCTAAATATCTTTGAAGCCAGTTTTCCTATGGAGAATGGAAGTGTAAGTAAAATAAAAAACCACTGGATTACACATGGAATAAAAATATCTTTTAAACAAAAATGTGTCTGTATGTAGACAGCAGGAGCAGTAATAATCCCTACATGAGAGCATACTACATAAGGTATTGCAAAATCCTGCGTAGAGTTATAAAAGAGGCTAAAAGGCAGCATTACTGTAGGCTTATAGCAACATTGAATAATCACATAAAAACAACCTGTAATATAATAAAACATGAAACAGGAAAATCATATTTACCTGAACAGATACCATCTCTATTTATCTCTACTTGAGGACCCAGGAGAAATGGCAGATGCTTTCAATACTTTTTTCTAACAATTACAGAAAATCTAAACTTGCATCAGGAAGAGGGAGATGCCATTTCATTTTTAAGAGAGGCATTTCCTAGAAAATTCCCTGGTATTAAAACCATTCCAACCACTGAAACTGAAATAAAAACAAAAAACTCTTCAGGTTATGATGGAATTATTTATTTATTTCATTGTAAAATTCTGTTGATCCAATCTAGGCTACAAATATGCCTGACGGATATAGAACCAGTCACAGACAAGTAACTAAAATACACATGCTATGAAAATAAGCATAGGTCAGATCAAATAATAAACCTACTTTAATATTAAACATAACATCTTAAAAAATATGGTAAAAAATCATAATACCAAAAGGTAGATGATATAACATATTTATGCCAAAATAAAGCACCTATGATATATAAAACCTTAAAAATTCACATTAAAATTAGTAATTACTATTAAAAAATCCTTCAGTGAAAAAAGAATCCAATAGAAGGTAGTTTTTTAGAGTACTTTTAAACTGATTCTTATTATCAGACAATTTTTTTTGCAAGGAGGTGACTAAATGCCTTTATACCTATATAATAAACACCATTTCCATAGACAAACAACCTTGGTTGTGAAGGGTAAAAATTATTTTTACCTCTGATGTTGATATCATATAACTCTGAATTTGTTTTAAATAGGGAGATATTATCAATTAAAAAAATTAGTAATGAAAATATACATTGAGAATAAAATGGTAATATATCTAGTTTCTTAAACATCTCCCTACAGGAATCCCTATTTCTGGAATTTGTAATAATTCTTATGGCCTTTTTTTGTAGTTTACATATATTCATACTATAAGGGGAATTCCCCCAGAAGATCATACCATATGACGTAACTGCATGAAAATAAGAATAGTAAATCATCTTTAGTGATTCATGGGACACAAAGGGTATTAAAGATCTAATAGCATAACATGCTTTGCTTAATTTAACCATAAGTCCATCAATATGATGCTTCCATGACAAGGAGCTATCAACAGTAATACTTAAAAACCAAGTATTTGTATTGTTAATAATATATTTATTATAACTGATATCTAATTGAATTGTTTGGCTATTAGTGGTTCTAAATTGTATATACTGAGTTTTGTTGTAATTTAATGACAACAAATTGATATTAAACCATTAATTCAACTGTCTGAAAGAGGAAATAATGTCTTCTTTTTTTAAATTTACTAAATCAGGATTATTAACAATAATGCTGGTATTATTAGCAAACATGACTGGCTTAGAGTTATAATTAACTACTTTAGGTAGGTCATTTATGTACAAAAGAAAAAGCATTGGTCCAAGTATAGATCCCTGGGGCACTCCATGTTTAATCTTCCCCCATTCTGAAGAAGTATAAGAATGTGTTAATTTATCATCAATGAGGACTCGTTGATACCTATCACAGAGATATGATTTGATTAGAGCATATGTATTGCTTACAATTCCATAGAATTTCAGTTTCTCCATTAATAAGGCTTTCTCGAGGTCACAAAGAATACCTCCCACAAGTTCCTTATTATTTAAGGCCTTTCCTGTTGAGGAAATGCTTCTAAACCTAACCTGTTCACTAGATAATATAGCTTTATTTATTACATGTTTAGAAAATGTATCGTCTTTTCAAAAATTTTATAAAATGAAGTTAGTAATGATATAGGTCTAATTTTTTATATCTTTATTGTCGCCTTTTTTAAATAATGGCTCAACCACAAAATATTTTAATCGTGTAGGGAATGAAACAGATAAATTTGACCTATTACAAATATAATTCAAAGGAGCGATTAACAGAATAGAATATAATACTATTAACAGAAAGTAGTTTTGAAAGGAATCAGCTATAAGCTGTTGATTATCAGTTAAAGTACCATTTATATAAACTGACTCAAACAATTTATTCCCTGACCTTTTACCTGTTACAGATTTAACAATATTCCAAGTAGTTTTCATTTTATTCTCCGAATTAACAATTAATCTATCATAATGAAGTCTTTTAGCTGCGTTAATAACATTAGATATAGTTCTGCAATACAATTTATAATAGTTTTTAAAATTTGCATCATTATTATTCCTATACAACAAGTAGAGTTCCCACTTACGTCGACAAGAAATTTTTATACCTAGTGTTATCCAATTATTGACTTTTGTCTTAGAACTAGTTATTATTCTTTTTAATGGAAAACTGGAATGAAAAATTCTCAAATATGTATTTAAAAAGGAGTTGAAGATGGTATCAACATCATTACCACTAAATACATCATCCCACATTTCATAGCTTAATTACATTTTAAAATTAAGCAAAGGCTGATCATCAAAAACTCTTATAGTGAAATGGTTGAATTTTTATGTTTATAATTTGCAACCAGATATTTCTAACAATAAGGAGTTGTGCATCATGATCAGATAGACCAGTATTAATAGAAAAGACCAAATACTTTCCAAACTGAAAGTATCAATAAATATATTATCAATTAATGAAACAGAATTATTCTGACTTTTAGCTGGGAAATAAATTATGGGGAAAAGATTAAAAGACAATAACAATGAATTAAGCTATTTTTTCCCTAGGGCTGTCCTGTAGGTAGTTTATATTTGTCACCACATACAATTAATTCAACACCAGCGCTATAAACAGTATTTAAACTCTATCTAGACTACTTAAAAATTGTAAAAAATTCCCAGATGGCACTCCATAGACAGGTAGTATACAAATACTTTGCCTGGCTGATTGGAGTTTAACAGCACATATTTCAATAATTTGGTCTATAATCTATCCAAATTAATATTTGAATAATTTATAGAGTTATGCACAAAAATACATACACCACCTTTGCTTAGAATTTTCCTACAGTACACAGCACCAAGGTTGTAATGATCAATAGTAATATTGTTCCTTTCTAAAGAATTCATATGGTGTTCTATTAAACATAAAATGTGTGGAAAATCAGGGCATAAAGCACCTATTAACTCATCAGTCTTGTATTTTAAACCTCTAATATTCTGATGAAAAACTCTTAAAGTGTTAGTAGATGTCTGATGTATAAAATGATTATTATTATTACTAAGATAATTATATGATTTATGCTCATCAACCAGTTTATGCTTAGCAGTACTATCTGTTGAGTTTGAGATGTTGTTTAATCCTCCTGTTGAGTTTCCCTCACCCTCATCTTCCCTGGAAATATTAAAATCATTACCAATTACATCTGGTGAGGGATTTACCATAGAAAATCCTCCCTTCTAGTCACAGGTACCTTTCTCTGCCTAACAGAGGTTCTGTGCAGATTAATTTCATATATACCAGTTTCCTTTGTTCATTATTTCTTATGTTCTCACTATCCATACTTACATTTACATTACCAGATACCATTACCATTACCTTTCTCTGCCTAACAGAGGTTCTGTGCAGATTAATTTCATATATACCAGTTTCCTTTGTTCATTATTTCTTATGTTCTCACTATCCATACTTACATTTACATTACCAGATAAAGTTACCATCTCTTCATTACAGCTATCTGTGTTATGCAACAAAGCATTATCTATGAAGGCCATGCTTCATGAAATATTCTCTCTTTAGATCTGTTTCTAAGAGTGAGACACGGTTGTATAAAGTAGCAGTTTTCTAGATTTTTCTATTAAATTCTTCAATTTCAGAATTCACACATGAAAAAGATGAAAGATCATATCTCTGAGGAATATCTAAAATTATAATATTAATACCATAGTTCCTTTGTATAAACTTAGTAATCTGGGTTAAAGCTACTCCCTTATTATTCTTATACTTGTATACTTGTATGCTGACAAAGAGGACAGAATGCCAGGTATGGAAGCTGACAAACTATTTAATCTGTTAGAACTGACAGTTGTTACCTGCCCTCACACAACAATCCATTGAGAAGGCTGGGAATTTACCCTGTCCATGATGACCCCTGGATTTTGGAAATCAAATTACTGGGCTTGAGATAAACTTCAGTAATCAGTGGCCACTTTGATCATCCAGACTGTACTGCTGCATTTGTTCTGCATGTGGACCCGATGAACAATAGCTTTGATAGTTATGCGCCTGTGCCACACAATCAAGAGATGGAAATGGCTTTGGATTTTTACTATATATGGGGGACATGAAGGAAATTTTAAAACAGCACAGATACCTGTCTGGAGGCCTAGTCAAAGCACATGTATTTACAGCATGATCATGAAAGGGTTAAACAAGACAGCATCATCAATCGTGATTATCCAAATTCTCAGGTCCAGCAGTTTTCAAATATTCTAACTTAAATTGTCAAACATCATCTGTATCAATAATGTTTACTGAGTAGCAAATTTACATTCTTTATATATAAAAAAGTAATGTACTCTGCACCAGCTGGAATGAGTTCACAGGACGGGTGATGGGGTCATTAATTGATGACCTACACGTGACATTTCATCGTGAATGTCTCTGTTTCAAGTTACAACTTGAGATATGCCCAGCTCATGGCTAGAGACTGATGGCTGTTTCCATACACAAGGGCATGGTCATTACTAGTACACATTTAAGAACAAAGCAGTAAAACAGGCATCTCAATAGTGCATTAGCCTCAAGTGAAACACAAACTAGGTTAATGACCCACTGATTTCAGGAACATTAAAAGGAAAAAAGGTTTGGTGAAACCGGCTATATTCACCATACCTTATTGGTACAAAGGAATAATAGCCATGGAAAAACAGAACATACACATTTTAGACCCCAATGGTTTATTTCCACCTCTTCTAGGCATACTCTTATAAGAAGGGTTTAACTATGAATAAACTCAAGAAGAAAAAAGGCTGTACAAACACATTTGGTACACATACTCTGTACACTTAAGAATCTTCTGACACTGGTCCGTGTGTTCATTACATGGTCTACTGACTCGAGCAAAACATGGACATAACACTGTATTATCATTTACTTTCATGTTTCTGAAGTAACATTTGACAGTTCTGGTATCTAAAGGTATCTTTCCTTCATACATGTCAGACTTTAGTCTACACAGCACCAATTCTGTGAACATGGCACACACAAAAAGCAGTTATTAACATCATTACTGTATCATAAAGAAAACACCAACACGTGTGTACTTGTGCTGGATATGAGGTTCTCACAGCAGTGACTATGAAGAGTAATCTTCTGTGATAATGCAGCATAGTCTGGTACAATTCCACCAACATGTCACCTCCATATTTACGGTCAAGGAGTAAAACTAACCAAGCAGCCAGCAAGAAGCAGGCTTGCCATCTGCTTACATTGGTGAAACTACTGAACTACACAGTGTTATATCTCAGATGATAGTACTCTTCAGGTGCGCCTGTAATCACTCTCAATGCCTTCGTTAATAGCATTTACTGAATATTCAGGTAATTGAAACTGTATCATACAGTTAAATACTGACATCTTGATATATTATCAGAAAACTTTCGTTAATCTTCATGCTTACGTTACTACACGAATGCTGTCGTGTTCATAAATTTGTTTCTTAGTCCACTGTATCTTCATGGCAAACCAAGTTAATGATAGCAACACTATTTTGTGATGATAGGCCGATGATACTACAATCATTTTACTTCTGTATACAGGAATTACTTTTACACAAGATTTATCGTCTTGGTAACGTAACAGTCTTATATTATGTGGTGCATACCAAATACACTTCACTTCATTCACTGTCATCATTTTAACACTATTACAGTAAAATGTGCTACATATAAGTGGGTCCAAAAGGGCTATCAGTCTTCATGATCAAATTCAACAATAATGACACATACTTGTGGAAATTCCTCTCTCCAGAAGCCTGGTACTTTTGCGGTCTTTCAGCATGGTTGTCAGGCTTCTTCTCTTCATAACAATTTTTATACCATTATAAAGCAGCTCAGCTCCAGTGCAAAAGGCGATGAGCGTTTTGTAATGAGAGGCAGCTGCTGACACATCTTAATGGCCCAACTGCTTTACTGCAGAAATTGCATACACCACAAAAAAACTGCAGCTGCTTTTCTATGCTACTAAATAAAGATTACATTAGTTTTCAGGTTGGCACAGCAGTCGAGTGTTCACATTATGATCTTCTGGTTTTGACACCACGAAGTACTGTAGGTGGACATCTATGTTTCAGAGAAACATACTGCCTCCATCTTCATGGCTGAACTGACTAGGGTGAGGATGCTGTCAATTTATATGGGTGTAAGTGAGGTACTCAGTTCCATGTAAGGGGAAAGGTACTACAGCCTGCTCAAAGCTACAATACCATGTGGTGTCACAACTTAGATCACAATATGAAAACAGCAACCAAAATCCAGAAGGAAAAGGCCCAATTCAGGAACCCAAAAAAATACACTGTCAGTGTCTTCAAGCATGAATGTTAAAATCTGCTGTACACACCCCTCCCAAGCCTCAAAAGCCAATAAANACATAAGGATCTAAAATTTCTGAGAAAATTAATTCCTATTATAAACTACAGAATCAGTCCTTTTGGCAGACTATTTATTCATTTCCAACTAATTCTTTGTGAATATTGGATGATATCAAAAATTTCATCTTTGTTTCTGCAAATAGAAGGGAACAATATAAGTTTCCACAAAACGCTTCATAGTTCTTCAACTGATCTCATTTTCTAAACAGGTTATCACAGTGATGACCATTCATATAGTGGACTCCTGGGTTATGATACACTTTGTCTGGTAGGCAGGTAACAGTGCTGCACTTCTGCCCTGAAGATGGAGGCTGCATGTTCCTCTGAAATGTTGGTACCTACTTGTGACTGCATCGAATCATGATGCAGAAGACCTAAATATGAAATGTTTCCTAAGTCAAACAGCATTCATCACTGATAAGTATTTCCATGAAGAGAAAGGGAATTAAACTGTAGAAGGGACACAAAGCTTATGTTAACTTCCCTCCCCCTTATGATCATACTACAGTGCACTGAACAAAAATGCATCACATGACAAGCAATTTGTGTACACCTGTTTTAAAGGAAGCTCTATAAATGTGGGGATGCCATATCTTACAACTTCTCCCTTGCAGTAAGAAATTGCTATAAAATTTTACAAAAATGACCCAACTCTGGCTATGCAAGATAACAGAAACTTCTGCGATAAAAGAAACCATGAAGAAAGACATCTTCAAACAAGGGCCAAGAATTGTGGTAGGAAAATGTTTCTTTGTGACTATTTACAAGTCTCCAGTGCCTTTTCTTTCCCCATAAAAATATGCTTACCAGTAATGGGGTGAGGGAGGGGGGAAAGCCCTGCACAAATTCTTCCCAGGCACCCAAGAAATCCTGGTGTTTGTCAATAAAAAACAGTCGTTCTCCAGAACTCCAGGACTTTTCAAGATACCTGGAAAGAAGCCTGTAAATAGGAACTTAAGAATCATAAGAGACTCTCTGCTCTTCACTAAACTTGATTTGTAGCAAAGGATATGAGGTTCTCAGATATTGTCTCGCTGGATGAGATGCCATGTTGTCTGGTAGATGCTTACCAACATTTTGGAGCAATGTACTGCCACCATCCAGAGGGCAGTAGAGTATGCTGAACTAAAAAAAAAAGAAAAAAAAATGTGGCCTCATATAACGAAAGGGAATAGCACATTTTTCCATAATCAGTTTACTTGTCCACCCTAAAAATAGTGCCACTATATTCCTCTAAAACATGAGTAAACACATACCAGACTATACACTATCACATGGCAGCAGACAGAAATCTTCTTAGCACCGGACAGTGGTCAGTATCACAATCTCAACTGTGGGCATATAACACTATATTATGCAAGACCAAGGGTGTAATGACATAACAATAACATGTTTGATTTACAGCAACGAAATCTCCAGTCCTGATATACCTCACCAACTGGCTGGAGTGTTTTAAGCTTCTCCTTACTCTGTTTCAGGGAACTGGTCATCTTCGTCTGGAAGATATGCAAACTTGTTTGAGCCCGCAAAATTCTGAAAAATGACAGAAGCATGCAACATAAAAATCCTGACATATCTGGAATTGTTTGTTCAAAATGATACAAACACAATGAAAGGAAAGAGTTTACATTCAAATATACCTTAAGCAAACTGAAGAAGTTACATAAAAATAAAAGCGCCCTCCGTAGTCTAGAGGTAACATTCCCACCTCATGACTCGTGGTACGCGGGTTCAAACCCGGCGGAGGTCGTCGAATTTTTAAGGGCGGAAAAATTCAGGGAACAAGTCCTCCAGGAGGGACTTTAAGCCATGGCTTCTGTGTCGTAGCTTTACGGCACGTAAAAGAACCTCATATCTCCAAAGGAGGTCACTGAGCCAAATTATGGACGTTTCCCACCCAACAGCAGTCTCTAATACCTCTGGTAGATGGGGGAAGCATTATAGATACCTCTCAGCTAGTAGAGCTGGTCTCGCTGGCTGGGCGGGACTGATGGTAAGCACCAGTACCGGTAGGATACAGAGACTGGTAGAATATCATAGAGGGAAGCACGATGGACCAATACAGGTCTCAGTGCATGGGGAAACCCACCCTCTCCAATAACTAACTAACTAACTAACTAACTAACTAAGACTCTATCTTCTGTTTCAAGTTGTGTGGAACAGATGTATTGATTGATCACTCAATCATCATCCTTTCCAATATTTGGTTTACTGACATCTTTTATGGATATTACGGAACAGAATACTTTTGAAGAGTTCTACCCTCTGGAACATAATGCTGTGTACTCCACTGAAAGCCAACCAGTGTTTCAGAGGAACATGTCCCCTCCAAAGTAAGCAACGCAAGAAACTAGTACAAAGAAGGCAGCAACCTCTCCAATATACAAGCTAGCCTATTATAGTATTGTGACATATTTGCGCTATGCAGGGCACCCCCTTCTCTGCCAGCGGTGACATAACAGCACTGCCACTGCTATGGTAACAGGGCAGTCAACTCTCCGCCCCTCTCCACCACGGTGACGTAACAGGCCAGTCAACACTCCGCCCCCTTCCCCCAAGGTGACGTGACAGGGGACAACGCTGGTAACGCAAGGCAACAGGGAGCAGTATGTGACCAGAGTCTGTGATCAAGAGCGACAGAGTGTGGATCGTGAAGTCCAGCAGCTACGAGTTAAGATGTAGCAGCCGCCAGAGTCAAGGTGTATCAAGCGCATGGCAGTGACTACAGGATAAGTAATTGTGATACTGCTGATGGCAGTAATTGTGAGATTGTAAATTGTGTAAGTGTAAGAGCAAATGTACAATAAATTCGCAAGATCCAGAATGGCGTGAAGTTATTTGTCGCTTTATACACCCAACACGTGACAGTATTATACAATGTATAGCATACTGGTGGCTCCATTTTACTTACATGTAAATCTAGGCTATGTACATAATACATCAACTGTAACTATGAACAGAACCTGAAGATGGCATACATATGCCAAAACATGTTGCCTCTCAAACAGCAACAGCAATCTGCTGGAAACATTGTCTAGACATGCCCAAAACACAATTTTCCATAAGATAGTTTCCAAGATAACTACACAAAGGGATTTTTATAATGTTCCCATCTCCTGAATGATGAACAACAGGACTGATCTTTTACTGGAGGTCCTTGCTTGTCCATCCTGCATGTTTCATACCATTTAAATTGAACCTTAAAAGTTAACTGAAAATCTAGAGTCAACAGTACAGCACACACACCAGAACTGTTACACTGTGCATACATTTCCTACTTTGTTCATAACCACGAGGAAGGAATCCTGTCTCAAGAAGAAACAAAACTATAAAGAACTACTTACGGGAGTCTCCTGTTCCCGGTATTTTGGCATACGACCTAATTCATCCTGTGGGCCACTGTCACGCTTATGTTCTCTGAAACAAGCCAATGAACTAAGTGGGCAAAATGAATGCAATTATCTAAGATATATTATCTCACCAGTAGTAGAAAAACACATCCAGCCATGGCCAATAATTTCATACTGCAAGGTACTGGACATCTTGTACAGTGACTGGTAAATTGTGTAAAAATACATCAAAAACAAAAGGAGAGGCTGTGAACTTTTGGAAATATTGTGAGCACCACCTTTATTTAGCGCATGCTGTTCTCCCACAAACTGAAGCACATCTTACTTATCAGAATGTAGCATACAGCACCACTTAAAAGTGTCTGTCACTTTCTTCAAAGTGGAGGGCTGTTAATCCTTCCTTCTTAATATCACCACATTTTTCTTCAACATCATCACATGCACATGTTAATCACCTAACAAGCACATGTCCTTTGAAGGCACTCCTATACTGACTGTGTTTACACCTGTGAAGTATGAGTATGAAAACAAAAAAATCCAATACTAAACACTACAATCACAAGCGTCATCCTTTTCACACTTTCTGGGGCTGCTACAGACCGAGCAACTCCGAACTCTGTGGCACAATTCGTAGTACAACCACTATATTACTCCCCCCACACATATATTATCTGATACAGAGAGCATTCTTACTGTTACAAATAACAAGTTCTGTGAAGAACTAATCACATACTTTCCCTTTGCTACAAGTTGAGTACCTGAAACCACAAGTGGGGAAAACTTTATTACACATGCATAAGTCAATAAAACAATGACATAAACTTGATTTTTAAATAACCTAAATTGTACATGCAAAAAAAGTAAATTGTCCTTTTAACTAATTAAGCATTACGCCATGAAGACATATAGGTGAGTGGATGTATAGATCCACGTTATCTTGACCTTGGCACTACTACTACTTCATGCCCTGGCTGTTTTACCACCAGTGCCCATAGGACAGGAGGCTGGGTGGGCCCCAGAGCCAGTCTGGACGAAGTGGAGAAAGGAAAATTCTTGACCCTACTGAGACTTGAACTCTCCTTGGTTGTCCAGCCTGTAGCCAGTTATTATATCAACTGTGCTATCCTGGCTCCTAAAGTAAAGCTATCCCTCTAGGCCATGGAGGCCCATAGGGTTGTGAGACATCGAAGCTTCCACATTTTCTAGACCAGCGTTGGCCAACCTAATACATCTCGAGGGCCAAATTTAGTTTATAGAACACCATCAGGGGCCAGATACGGTGTTTCTTTCAGAAGAGTGGTTGGGGAGTATTGCCCCCCAAACTGAATCAGTCACAACCCGTATAAAAACAGTGCATTTAAACCTATGTATTTAAAGTTTATGTTGCACCAATAATATTAAGCCGATATTGAAAATTTCACCAATCGATTTTATTGCCTTCTATCACTTCTACCCCCAGAGCATTTTTTCTTAAAGAAACACTGGCCAGATCATGTCTTATGTTTAGTTTTATATATGCCGGGGGAAAATGCAATTATAATTTAAGAAAGAAAAATAAAATGCCTTGAAATGTGCAATTACTTACCATAAAACAGCACAAATTCCTCTTTCAGCAGGGATGAGCACAAAAGACTTTCAATCATAGTTTTTATGGTCTAATGATTATACCTAAATCCTCATATACACACTGTTTTAATGAGAGCACTGTGGTTTCATAAAACTGGAAACCAATGATATAAAATCCACTTCTAATTGTGAGGTTGCCACTCGAAGAATATGTGATAACACGACATCTGAAAGTCTGTTCCTGTTCTTAGACTTTACATGCTTCAGCGATGAAAACGCTGTCTCGCATATGTAAGTACTTGCAAAAACAGAGCAAAGTTTGAGAGCCCAATTTCGTAACAGTGGGTAACGTTCTGGTGAAAGCAGTTTCCAAAAGTCAATTCCAGTAACCTGAGATGTGTTTAAGGATGGGTCACATTGAAGTTCACAAAGCTCTAATTGCAGATGACCTGGCTGAGATTCTATATCACAATGTATAGGATTACTGAATAAAGAAATATCAGGTCGAAAGCTTTCAAAATCGTTAAATCGTCGGTCGAACTCTGAAGACAAATCTTCAATAATTTCAGTGTAGTCCCTAAACTCCAAGCCTTCTTCTTCTTCTGAGAGTTTCCGACAGCAAGGGAAATGTAGAAGGTTATTTTTGTCCAATGCAGACTTAAATAAATGTAGCTTTTTACGGAAACTGTCAACAAAGCCAACCATCTGACATATTGTCTGCTTCTTGCCTTGCAATTGCAGATTCAGGACATTCAAGTGTTGAGTGATATCAGTGAGAAAGGCCAAGTTTCTCAAGAATTCGACGTCTTCGAGATCATTCTGCAGTTCAGCAGAATTCGTAACCTCTTCTCTTAGGAATGTTGCTATTTCATGACGGAGTTCAAAGAACCGTACCAGACATTTCCCACGGCTTAACCATCTTACTTCAGTGTGCAGAAGCAGGTCCCCGTAAGCAGAATCCATTTCTTCCAAGAGGGTCAGAAATTTTCTGTGAGTGAGTGATCGATTTCCTCCTCTGATCAAATTAGTAATTTTTGTGACAGTAGCCATGGTGGTAGACAGTTTAATTGATTTGGCACATAGAGCCTCCTGATGTATAATACAATGCAAGGTAGGTACAGTAATTTGATTCTGTCTTAAAAATCCAACAAAACCGCTTATTGTCCCTGTCATTGATTTAGCGCCATCTGTTACTATGGAGGACAATTTTTCAAAACCACCGAATTCCTCCACTGCACTCTTAACAGCGTTAAAAATATCGACACCTCTAGTTGTGCTGTGTAAAGAGCACACTTTTAACAACTCTTCGAAAATTGTAAAATCTTCCTTAATTGCACGAACAAATATCAGCAACTGATTAGTATCCGAAACATCTGTGCTTTCGTCGAGAGCAATTGAGAAATAGGAACAATTAGCGATAATGTCTTTCACATTATTAGATATCTGGTTGCTAATATCTTCCAGCCTCCTAGTAACAGTCTGTTTTGAAAGGGGCACTGTTTGAAATTTGTTTCCTACCTTATTTTCATTGAAAGCTTCTGCCATCTTTATCGCACAGTTCTTAATTAATTCACCATCACTTAACGCTTTTTTAGCTTTCATTAATTCATATGTCACGAAATAAGAAGCCAGCAAAGCTTCTTCTTGTTGTTTTGTTTCATTGGTAAAAAGAGATTTCTGCTGGAAAAGTTTTTTCTTTAACTGATCGCAGACTACTTTCCTTGATTCACAAGAGTGTTTTCCGAACTTCTGTTTATGATTTGTCATGTAATGCCTCTTTAGGTTGTACTCCTTTAAAACTGCTAGCACTTGAAAACATACTAAACACTGTGGCTTGTGGTCTTTATTTAATATAAAAAAATAGTCATGTTCCCACTCAGATTTGAACGCCCTATTTTCGCTATCAACTTTTCTCAATTTACTATTTGACATGCTGTATCACTCACAATAACTTCAAACACAATTTTAATTTAAAAACAGTTCTACACTCACACTCCGTAATCACACTTCACTTTCTAAAATCGCACTAACTGGGAGACATTTCTGCTAAAACTGGCACTTAACAAAGGCCAGGATGCCGAGAGAAACGGTAAACATCCCATCGCCGCGAGCAAGCTGGGAATGGTTATTATTTTGAAGGTGTCATAAATCCTTCACCACTACGGTCTTCCCTTCAGTGTCATCTCCCTACAGAAGTAGGGTTGGGGAACTTTGAATTTCCATGACATGAACACAGTTATTAGAAAACCGTTTGAACTGTCCAACTCAGTAAGAACGTATACAGTCAATTGCAAAATGCTGTAAGCTAATGAAACGTCCTATTAAAAACTGAATTCTATGCCAATACAGCTGTGAAGTTAAGATTTTTGAAAATAAACCTGAGACTTGGCAGGGGGCCGGAGTAAATCAAGTCGCGGGCCGTATCTGGCCCGCGGGCCGCCAGTTGGCCATCGCTGTTCTAGACAATCACCTCATTGTTGGCGGTGAGATTGTCAGCCCTATGTGCCAGCCACCCTTCACACCCCAGGAAGATTCCTGGTAACTATTTCTGTTAGGGGCTGAGTTGACCCACAGCCACAGTGCAGCTCGAGGGATTAGATCAATTGCAAAATCCAATGAACTCATCAGGAATTGAACCTGCAAACCTTCTAAACTGTAGCACAGTGAATAAGATCTAAAAGTTTGTGATGATGGTAAATTGTTACAATTAATATTTTGCTGGACATTATCCATCATCTTGTCTATTCTAAAAAACAGTCTAATTTCTATTAAAAACACAATATATTCATGGAGCATTTCGAAGAAATAGCAATAGACACAGCTGAATACAAGCCTGCAAAATGGCTGAGATATGTCGACGACACGTTTGTGATATGGCCATATGGACCGGAAGAGCTACAGAAATTTCTTCAACATATTAACAACATCAGGCCTACCATCAAATTCACTATGGAAGTTGAAGTCAACAATGCACTTCCATTCTTGGATGTTTTGGTTATGAAGCAGGGTCCAAAACTGACCACCAAAGTGTACCGAAAGCCTACTCATACTGGTCGTTATCTTCACTTCAAATCCAATCACCCACACCACGTAAAAAGGGGAGTTGTTCATAGTTTGATCAACAGAGCGAAGGTCATATGTCAAAACAAGAAGGATTTTAGTAAAGAAATCAGAAACATAAGACATGATCTAATGCTCAGTGAATATCCTAAAGAATTCGTGGACTCTGTATTGAAGCCATCGACAAGAAATCGTCCCTCTTCAGACACAACATACCGAGGCACTGTAATCATTCCGTATGTCAAGGGTATCGCCGAGAAATTCAGACGCATCGGGAATCGTTTTCAGCTTAGAACAATCTTCAAAACGAAACATACACTCCGGGGGACATTAATGAAAACTGGACCCAGTAGAGATGCCCAGAAAACGAAGCAGTGTGTGTATAGCATCCCTTGCGACTGCGGCAGATGTTACATCGGTGAAACTAGCAGACCCCTAGAAGTACGCATTAAGGAACACAAATATAATATGACACAGGGTTTGCTGGAAAAGTCTAAATTGGCCCAACATGCATACGAGGAAGATCACAAAATTCTTTGGAATGAAGCGAAGGTTTTGCAGATCGAACCCAACACCACATATAGAAGATACAAGGAATCAGCCCACATGTCTCTGCTGGACCATCCTATCAGTCAACCCAGTATGGATATCTCTCCCATCTGGGCCCCTGTCATTACAGCAGAAATCAAGAGACTACAGCGACGTCAAGTGTAGTTGGTTTGGGTAACTCTTTGTTTCATATGTTGGTACCACAAGGAGTATTGCTTCTCTTCCGGTATGATTTCATTCACGATATTTCTCTGGTGCTAAGCCTCAAATTATGATATCTTCAATATTTCTTAGCTCCCACAGATGATTTTGTTGTGCTTGTATACCACAAGGAGTATTGCTTCTCTCCCGGTATGATTTCTTTCTCTGGTGCTAAGCCTCAAATTATGATAGCTTCAACATATCTTAGCTCCCACAGATGGATTAAGTTGTGCTTCTTTTATGAATCCCTTCGGAAATTGGCATAGTTGTCCGGAGATAGGGGCTAGCTCTGTCTATTGGACCCAACTGAGTAGGTTTTACCTGAAGACGGGGACAGAATCCAGTTCCCGAAACGTTGTGTTTTTAATAGAAATTAGACTGTTTTTTAGAATAGACAAGATGATGGATAATGTCCAGCAAAATATTAATTGTAACAATTTACCATCATCACAAACTTTTAGATCTTATTTGCATAACCAGTAGGGACCTGGTATATATCCCAATTTTAGAAAACTTGAACAACTCAAGATCCAGTTGGCTAAGACTTCCAACCATCTACTGTATGCATACTGCATCTACTGCATACCCCCAAACAGTGCATGTACTAAAACAATTTAAAGTGGTAAAGTCGTAGCCAAAGCCTTATCAGTGAGAACAGCATATGCCATGGAAAGGTAAGGATGGCTATAGGACAGGAGAGACTTTCTGACAGACTGGTATTACTGAAGGGAGAGATTTAAGAACTATATTACTGACATGGCCTTGGATGGTATGATATACTTGTACATTCCAGATTTCATGATGGTGCAGTGGTTTCAGCAATATTTCCTCAACAATGTGAAAGGCTGCAGTGTTTGGTATTACTGATGAGGGGATTTATGAAGCATGCCACTGAAATGGCCTCAGGTACATGACATTCATACGAAGATTGATGACAATCAGTTGAGGCATTCAAGTAATATTAAGGTCTACCTCAACAATCTGAGAGGCTACAATGTTGGTACTACCAATGGGAAGTATTTACAACATACACAGTTCAGATGGTCATAGGTAACATGATACAGGCCTACATCAAGGCATTCAAACAATATTAAAGTTTTGCCTCAGCAATCTGAGTGGCTTTAATGTTCGTATTACTGATGAAAGTGATTTATGAAGTAAGAAGTTGAGAGGGCCTCAGAACTGTGAGACACATGTGGAGTTTCTCAAAGACTGCTTCAGGCATTCAAAAGGATCTGAGGATCTCACAGCAGTGGTTATGAAGAGTACTAATCTTCTGGGATACAACATCGTGTAATCTGCTGAAAAGCAACTGACGTTTTAGAGGAACACACAGGCTCCATGTTCAGGGTCAAATAAGCCAAGAACGATACCAGTGTGAAAGTTATATGGTAAGCCAAGTAATTCAATGGCCAGAAATTTTGGATCATACAGGAAGCAGGAGGAATATGAGAGGGTGGACCTCAGCACCCACTGGCTCACCATTGGACAGGCTGCCAGGCTCTCACACAGCCACTGAGCAAACCAACAGAACACAAGAACAGGCATTACGGATGGATTTGAGAAGGGCTGGGTTTTGCTGGTCTAGGAAAACAACAGACAAAGAGTGATTGGGAGAGAGGTCAAGTGAGTGGCTGGCATGAGGTGGAGGGATGAGGGAGCAGGGTAGGGGAAGGAAGCCAGAACATCAGGGTGGAGTCTACTGAGTGCCTTGTGAGGGCAGTGAGCATGGACCTGCATGGCCCCACAGAGAACCCAAATCTGCTGTCATGTGATGAAGGCTTACTATGATCTTTCAGGGAGCAAATGAGAGGTTTCCATGACTTGCTCAGACAGAAGCCATCCTCCATGTTCATAATGTTGGGACAAAGCTCAATCTCAAGTGCCTCCCTCATGATGCAATCCATATAACTGGGTTTGATGGAGAGGATGGCAGTATGGTGTAGCTGGTTGCGGTGCCCCTTTGATACTGTGCTCTGCCACAGCCTATTGTCCAGAAGTCCTAGACCAGTGTTTCTCAACCGCCAGGCCACAGCCTGGTACAGGACCTTGGCATCAATTATCCTTTAAGAGACGGGCCATTTAAATTCCTGTAATGGCAGCAGGCCGAGTTAATTTAAATGTCCACCATTGTAGAGTATTAAAAATTGTAAGCATGTTACTGAAAATGCTGTGATTTCTACAATTTTTGTGATAAACCAACGAAATAAATGCTGCTTTTATCTAGAAAGAATATAGAATCAGATATTGTAATTTACAGATTTTAAAATCTGTAAAAATTGCAGTATAAATGCATGCTGCTATCTTGTCTTACTATGTCTTATCTGGCAAAAGGGGAGGAAGTTTATGTTTGTACTGCACATTCTCCAGTCACGTCGGAACCTTTCCGTATGCACAAGTGTGGGCGAAGTCTTATCGTACTATGTCCTTCAGAAACTCTCACTGTGTATATCTCGGACTAGCCACACAGAGGTATTGTTCTCGCAATAGCCTTGCACATCCCCCTTGCTTCCTCGCCACTTTCAGAGTTGTCTGTATGCATTATGAATCGGTGTCATTTATCGCGGCCTCTCAATTTCAGCTTCTTCCATGCAAAACGAGGCCATGGTGAATAGTTGAAATTGCGATGTTTTATAAGCGTTATGATTAGAGGAGGCCACTCGACATCACTGGCCGACTTCCTCTAATACGAGACTGAGGAGTCATGTGTGCTCTTCGCGTGGGAAACAGTGTTACATCCAGACATAGTGCATGAATTGCAACGTCGGACCCTGCATTCAGTTAGATGACGCAGGAGGGAAGACAGTCTACTTATAAAGCGGGTGCCCAAAAATAATGTAAGTAGAACAAGAATTTCTATCTTAAAATTAGATTTTAAAACACTGTGCACACGCGTGGTCTGCACATACCCATACGGTGTCGCATGGCCACTTGGCTACACTTTAAAGGTCTCCATACGGTGCCGCTAGGCTCTTAAAGGTTATACTGGGCCCTAGTAATATAAAAAAATAATTTACCAGGCCACAGTCTCACAAAGGTTGAGAACCACTGCTCTTGATAGATATATCATTGGTACTCCTTCAACCTGGTTTTAATCCTACATAATCCAAAACTTCTGGCCAGCCAATTACTCAGCTTGCCACCTGCTTTCACACTGGTATGTTGCTCAGCTTATTTGACCCTAAAGATGGAGGTGATACATTCCTCCGAAATGCCGGTTGACTTTCAGCAAACTACATGGCCTTGTATCCCAGAAGATAGTACTCTTCATTCAAAAGCTGTTTTGTTGGGGGGGGGGATAAACAGACAGCAAGGCAATCTCAGAAGGATACATTTATTTTTTCAAAATATGGAAAGAGGCTAAGAAAATAATTTCTGTTGGGTAAATTTATATAGTGACAGTTCTGAAAGATCAAACAGCAGAACATCATGCTTTAGGTTAAATATTCAAATTTCATATCACAGGGAATTCTTAAGAAAAGACAATGGGACTGACGATTTATTTCAGGAGAAGATTTCTTTCGCTGGGAAATTAGAACTTCATGAAGAATGTCATCTTCTAGGATGTGGCACCATGTAGATATTGTGTTGACTAATGTTTCATAGGAATGTATCACCTCCATCTTCAGGGTATAACAAATCAGCAAGTGATCAACCAGCGGATGGAGGTGATACATTCCTCTGAAATGTCAGTTAACACAATATCTACATGGTGCCACATCCCAGAAGATGGCATTCTTCATAGTCACTGCCGTGAAAACCTCAAACCTTACTTAGAACTTCATGTTTGTTTCCGGTCTGCAAAAAATCTACAGGTCTTAACAAACATACCAAAATATTCACACAGACAAGAACAGTAATAACAAAGATAAGTGAATACATAATTCCTATAATCAAGGTATTTTCTTGCATTACAACCACCTATAAGCATTCAACAATGATATGCTTTCAGCTAGGACTGGCGTAAGTGAACTCATATGACATATATGCAGATCCAGCTTGACTGATTATATTAAATTTCTTCTCTCTCATCTACTTCAGGTCCCATTAATTCATAGGAGAGAGAACTTAAACATGTATTTCATGCATATCTTACTACAAAAAAAATGTACTGTCCTACTGTTAACGACACTAACTACAAATTCAGCATACAAACCAGTAATTGTCTTTCTCACATGTGAACACTCCATCATATCAAATATCAGTTGCTGTCAACAGAAACCAGTGTTAACAACAGCAACCAGCCATGATGTTATTTCTTGTTATCCAAAATTAAGTCTTCATTTTACCCAAATGGACGTGAAGCAATATAAATCCGAGTCTCTAAACCTTCACTCTGAATCTTGTGCCAACAACCTGGTTCCTCTTCCCACTCAGAAGACACAAGTTATCACTGACTGTGTGTGACATTTTAAGTATCTAAACTTCTCAGCTTATATAACAGAGCAAACTGTTCTTTATGATGTGTGTCTACATAAAGTACTGTGCCCGGTAGACTGCAGAAATAAGGAATGGTTCAATTCAATATAAAATGGTGAGGCTGTCTTCCAGTCATGAGAAAAACAAAACACACAGTTAAACTGAGGAGTGAAAATCTTAATGTAACAATTCTAAAATCAGTATAAAAATAAATAATTGTACATTCCACTCCATAATAGGAAATTCAATAGACACATATCACTAAGAGTTGGCCTGAGCAGTAATGCTTTAGTCCTCTTACCTGCAAGGTGCCCAATTCAACCACCTATCTAGGCTGAAGTATTTCATGACCTTCTTCAGTCCGTTGAAATGGAAATACTCCAATACTGTAAACTGTAAACAGCCTTTCCAATATGTTATTCACTACCATTAATCATCTGACACTACATACTCCAAGTCACCGACTGCACCATTATTAAACTATGAAGAAATATACCCTCACCTCTCAACAATTTGCCTGCCTTCTCCTCGTCCTCCCCTTTGCCTCTCTCCACCTCGGGCAGATCCACCCCCTCTAGACGGATGTCCTCGTCCTCCTCTGTCATCTCTGTCATCTGCTCACATAAGAATTTGAACAGAATTCAAGACTGTTCAATCTGAACAGTAGGAAATCAGTGAAACACTGCTGGAAATTAGTAAAAGAATCCCATTTTGCCAAAAAAAAAAATGGATGTTTTACACACAATCGCTGTGCAGACAAATCCAAGTTATGTCTATTGGACAACAAATTGTGTATAGTATCATCAATGGAAAACCATTATTTTATAAACTTAAATGAACTTTTCCACCATGAAAAATATCCCATAACAACAAACCCATGTAATGAAAATAACGGAAATGTAATTCAATGAAAGCACAGTGAAACTGCTACACAGTGAGTTTAAAAGAAAAACGGTAAAGCTTTCCCTGTAACAGGACATGAAGACCCATAAGGTTGAGAGACTTCGAGGTTCCCATTTTCTATAGACAGTCGGTTCACAGGTGGCAGTATAGTTGTCAGCCTTATACACCAGCCACCCTTCAACCCCTAGAAGTTTCCCAGTACTCATTTCTGTTAAGAGGTTGAGTCGATACCAGGGCCATAGTGCCACTGGAAGGATTAGATCAATTGATAAAATACACCTCATTGGGACTCAAGCCCACAACCTTCCAGCTTGTAGCATAGTGCCTCAACCAACTATGCTACTGCGTGCCCCTTGTCCATGGCACAGTGCTTAATAAATTAAGTGTAACTTTACCTTTTACTCTTTCACTCAGAACAATCACTGAATGGGTGTCACTCGAACATCTCTAAGATAAAACAAAAAGGTCTTGTGGCTTATATGAACCAAATTTAATTCCTTTATTATATTTGATACAACATAACTGTAGGAATGATGTCTAATGAAACCGAACTGGACATACAGAGACATTTAATAAACAACCAACCATAGATTTGTGTCTTCTGGGATGTAAAACTCTCTACTTTGGTAGAAAGTAACTAATATTTCAGAATAATTTAATACCTCCATCATCAGGTTAATCTTCCTCCCTGGCAAAAGAGGCAGCATGTTTCTCTAATACACTGATAACTTTCTATCAGATTATACGTCATCACACCACAAAAGATGGAAATCTTCATATTCATCACTATGAGAACCTCAAATCCCACAAACCATTTACAGAAAAACACTGGTCAGGGAACATGCAGACATGCAGCAAGAAAATACATCTCCTGCACGTGCCGAGTGAGTAGGTAAAATCTTGACTTTATGATAGGTTATGAAAATCAGATATCAGGATTTTTCGTAGTTCATGAGAACCTTCTAAGCATCTTCAATAGGGAGACTGGCAGTGTTCATACCTTTATATTCTTTCAATGCATTCTTACCATTCTTACATATCACGCACTTACAAGGAATTACAATTAATTCCCCCCCCCCACCAAGTTATACTGCAGTCCTGAATTGCATGTACTGACCAAAACTCTAATCTCGACACTTGTTGGGCTAGGAAGTGGGGTGAGGGTGGAAAGGACAGAACCAGGCCTACCGTGTATTGCATCACTTTAGGGCATACTGTTAGTTCCTCAGAACTCTAGCCGTGGTAGAGGGGTCATACCATCTCTCACGGAGCTAGGGGAGCAGTCAGCTTACATCAGCGTGGGTACTACCAGTTTGGAATGTAGCGTCTTGGAGTTCGGTCAGGTGTATAGTACGTTGTGTTGCTTGTTAGTTGGTCTCCATAGGCAATGTTCTCCACTCGATGAGTAGCTCTGAACGTCACCACAGCAAGCGTACAGCTTCGCTTGCTCCATAACAGTGTTTACCTTTCCGCGCAGCTAAAGTTACGAGGCACTAAGTATGCTGGACACTGAACTAAAGCAATTGTTTGTCTCTCTACAGAGAGAAACATCATTTCAGCAGTGAAACTGACACTGAGTATAATAATATTATGCCTGATGAAGACAGTAACATGGAGCTTGCACAGCCACTATAGAGTATGTACTGAATGGTTTGACTCAGGTAGTAGTTGCTGATTCATGCTGCTGCTGCTCCTTTAATGGTTCAGACTTCTGCATTCCTCATAGCTCTCAAGATTAGACTCTTGAACTGTACTATGCAGAGAAATGCCACCAAGTCACTATACCCATACATTCATCCTCTTGGTTAATTTGAAGTATTTAATAATTATGAATTAACAATAGGCTAGGGACCCTGGTGAAGCTCTGATGTCTTAGCATTAAGAGAGAGATAGATGGGTTGCCTGACCATTGCATTCCAGTCTCTACGTGCCGAGCCCAAGGAGAGGAACAACACACCCAGATGTAATGTTCGTTAAGAGCAAAAACTGTACACTTCGAGGGTGGTCTGCACAGCTGGGCATTTACATAAAGAGACTTGGTCCAATGGCTATAGTATCAAGGGGAGTGAAATGCATCCAAGTGCTGAAACCCATTAATCTGAGTGTATTATAAGTGAACACAAGGAAGTCCCCAATAAGAGCAGATGTTTCAAACCAAATGTGAGGTTTCTGAAATATATTAACCTTTAAGGGATGGGCCATTTAAATTCCGGTAATGGCCGCGGGCCGGAGTTAATTTAAATGCCCGCCATTGTAGAGTAATAAAAATTGTAATCATGTTATTGAAAATGCTGTGATTTCTACAATTTTTGTGATAAATGAACGAAATAAACGCTATGTTTATCTAGAAAGCATACAGAATCAGATATTGTAATTTACAGATTTTAGAATCTGTAAAAATTGTTACATTGATTCCAAAAAAAAAAATTTCCTCAATTTTGAGTGTCTGTCCACAAAAATGCATAAAGCTTCTGCATAAAATGTTTCTGCAGTATAAATGCATGCTGCTGACACACGGTCTGACTATGTCTTATCTGGAGGAGAGAGGAAGTTTGTTTTCATTGCACATTCTCCAGTCAGTCTGCTTCTTGTATACACCAGTATGGGCGAGTTCTTATCCTTCTTTGTCCTTATGAAACTGTGCATGTTTATACATGGATGTTGGACTATCCACACAGAGTTACTGTTCTTGGAATATTCCCCTCAATGCCCCTTGCGTCATCGTCCCTTCATAACCGACTGTACCGCATTCTGAATGGTGTGATTTATGAGCGGCCTCTCAATTTCGTCTTCTTCCATGCGAAATGGGGCCATGGTGCATAGTTGAAATTGTCATGTTTTTAAGGGTTACGAATAGAGGAGACCACTCGCCATCACTGGCCTACTTCCTGCTAATATGAGACAGATGTTGCGTGTGCGCGCTTCGCGTGGAAAACAGAGTTACACATGGAAAAAGTGCATGAATTGCGACGTTGGACTCTTCATTCAGTTACATGCAACATTCAGTTAGATGATGCAGGAGGGAAGACAGTCTACTTATAAAGCTGGTGTCCAAAAATAATGTAAGTAGAACAAGAATTTCTATCTTAAAATTAGATTTTAAAACACTGTGCACACGCGTGGACTGCGAGTCACCATACAGTGTCTTTCGGCCACTCAGCTTTACTTCAAAGGTCCCCATACGGTGTCCTTCGGCTCATAAAGGTTAACTGTGCCTGTTTCCAAATTAGTGAATAATCCTGTTACCAAACTAGTCTGTTTGGGAAACTGTACGTCAAGACTGCCCCAATCTATCAACTGTTTACAACCCAGGGGAAAAAGAATCAACAAAATGAGTGGATGGTGGCAGGGGACTGCAATATCCACTGAGCCACTGAAACCCAAAGCACTGTCAGCCAGCAAGGAGCTGCAGTATCACAAATACTACTGACAATTAGAATCACTTCTGTTGTCCCATTATGTTTCGTAATGAGTCAACCTTTTAAGTCTATTTATCTCAGAAGCTTCATTTCTAGACTTAACTTCATTTCTGGATTTAAGTGGGTTTTCCTTCTACACCTCGATATATTTTGCTGCACAAAATATTATTAGGATGATCATATCATGGAGGATCAGATGGGTGGTACATGCAGGATGTTAAGGAGAGAAGACTGTACATGTAGAAAGGTTCTGACATGAAATCTGATGAAAGAATATAACTTGTGAGATGTAAGCAAAGATGGAAGGAAAATATTAGTCACTGATTCATGTAGTCTATGTTCAAAAGGGGATGCTGTCCACCACTACATCACACAATCTCTTCAGTCCTCCTTAAGGCACATTGCTTTCTGCTGTACAACTATGTGCTTTGATGATTCATATTCTCGTGTGTACTGACTTAATAAACACTATTTTGTAAACTTTCAGACCTAAGCTTTGAAAGAAACTTCCCAGTAACTATCTACACTACGAGGGTCGATCAATAAGTACCCGTGTTAGGAATAAAGACACAAGTTTTTCAATTTTTTTTTTTATTTTTCAACGTAATCTCCTTTGAGGTCAATACACTTTTCCCAACGCTTCTGCTATTTCTTTAACCCCTCCAAAAAATACAATTTGTCAAACTCTTCAAAATTCGCTTCTGTCTCGGCGATAACCTCCTCGTTTCAGCTGAATTCCCCCCCCCCGAGCCAAGTTTTCATGTTGGGGAACAGAAAAAAGTCGCAGGGAGCCAGGTCGGGCGAGTACGGTGGGTGCAGCAGCAATTTGTAGCGCAGTTCATGCAATTTGGCCGCGACAATTCCAGATGAATGTGCTGGTGCATTATCGTGGTGAAACAGCACTTTTTTCTTAGCCAAATGGGGCCGTGTCTCCTTCAATTTCTTATCGAATCGGTCCAATAATTCACTGTAGTACTGATCGTTCTTCCTTTCTGCAAAAAGTCCATGAAGATTATTCCCTTCGAATACCAAAAAATCGTGGCCATGACCTTTCCGGCCGATGGGACCGTTTTTGCTTTCTTCAGAGCAGATTCACCCGGAAGAATCCATTGTTTTGACTGTCGCTTGGTCTCTGGCGTATAATAATGTATCCAGGTTTCATCAACGGTGTCGACTCGACACAAAAACTCGTGCAAATTTCGCTTAAAGAGGTCCAAACACTGCTTCGACATTAACAGCCATATCCGCTTGTTGCCCACCGTGAGCAATCGCGGCACCCATCGGGCCGACACCTTCCTCATACTTAACTTATCATGTAAAATACTGATTGCCATTCCGTACGACACGCCTACAGCCTCTGCTGCTTTGCGCACTTTAGTTCGGCGATCAGCAAAAATCATGTCATGGACCTTTTCAACGATTTCCTCGGTAACCACGTGTGCCGGGCGGCCTGGTCGCTCCTCATCAAAAACAGATGTACGACCACGTTTAAATTCGTTGAACCAATATCTCACGGTTGTCATAGATGGTGAAGGGTTCCCATAGACAGCATCCAACTTCACTTTTATTTCTTCACATGTTTTTCCATCCAAAAATAAAAAGTGAATTACAGATCAATATTGCACTTTTTCCATTGTATCGAGAAAGACGAAACATGTCTGATGCAACTGGCTGCCAAACAAAAACTAACCTATGAATCAGTCTGAAATTTAGCATGGTGTCGTTTGACAGATGGCAGTACACGATGGTAATGCCAACTTCCCTCAGCAACACCACCTGTCTTCAAACACGGGTACTTATTAATCGACCTTCGTATCTATAACACTATAAATATCTATTACTATGAAACCTGGTAACAGGATCCAATGTCTGCAAATTCTGAAAGAAACATACACTGCCTACGTGGGGTGCTACGGTTGTTTTGCGTCTTCCTCTCCGAGTCACCAGGTTCATGGTACCGACGAGGAGAGTCAGATCTTTGTGTCTGCTGCCTACGTGGTGAATCTCGTCGGTTTCCTCTGTGCTCCTGTTCGTGATCTGAATGATCACTGTGTGGACTCACATGGCCATTTCCTTCCTGAAAAATGCAAAATATTTAGATAAACAGAGCAATTTTGAGGATGTGTCACCATGTGGCCTGATAGAAATTCATAAATATTTCAAATGAATGTACTGCCTCCATCTTCATGATCAAAAAGTAGACCAAACAAGTAACCAGCAAGAAGCTGAAAAATGGAGACAGCACAGTCCTATACAATGTCAGTGAACGGGCTTCAGTGTCACATACTTCATAGTTGTATTATTTTTTTATTTCTCAGGGTGGAATGAAACTGGGTCCCACTTTGTATGTCAGCCACTATTTGGCCTACTGTACCAGCCCCAGATGATGGATGATGAGTGCGGAGTAGTTGGTGGAATGAGAATTGGCAAGGGAAACTGAAGTACTAAGAGAAAACCTGCCCCAGTGTGACTTTACCCACCACAAATCCCATATGACCTTACCTTGCACTGAATCCAGGTTGCCATGCTGGGAGCTACTGCACAACCTACTCTTCATAGTTGCCCCTGTGAGAGCCTCAAACCCAACAATATTCAGATAGTTAAAATCCTACCAGCAACTACACATGACAACTGGCTATAAGGTAAAGCTGTCCCTGTTCTCAACTAATGAATCACTATACCATGAAGGCGTGTGGGGGACTGGACGCATAGATCCACATTTTCTTGACCTTGGCACTAGCAGGAGGTGAATGGCCAGCTTCATGCCTAGGCTGCTTTACCCTGGGGAAAGAGCTCCTAGTACCCATTGGATAGGAGGTTGGGTGGACCACAGAGCCATTCCGGATGACATGGAGAAGTGAAAATTCCTGACCCCACTGGGCTCACATTTTCTCTAGACAGTTGGCTCACAGATGGTGGTGAGGTTGTCAGTCTTACATGCCAGCTACTCCCCCAGGAAGATTCCTGGTACTCATTTGTGTTAGATGCTGAGTCAACCCTGGGGCCATAACGCAACTGGAAGGATTAGGTCAATTAAAAATTCCTATGACCTCATCAAGAATAGAACCCGTAACCTTTCAGATTGTAGCATAATGCCTCAGCCAACTATATTATCATGTGCCCCTCCAACTAGTGCCGAGGTCAAGAGAATGTGGAGCAATACATCCACTCCCCCATAAGCCTTCATGGTGTAGTGCTTAATTAGTTAAGCACAGGGACAACTTTACCTTTTTACAAGTTAAGCTATAATAACATACAGGAACTAATATATAAAATGCACAAAGCATAATGTGCTTCCTATTACGACCACTCTCCGTATCTGTCTAGAAAGTGGTGTCTGATGGAAGAATCACTTTTGCACACAACACACCTTGGTCAGTGACAACAAAATATGATCACTACCAGCTGCATGTGCTTACTTTACTGATACTGCTATTTCAAAACAACATATCTGTTACATCCAGGATTCCGTATCCTTTGTGTGAACTGCATCAACAGGAAGAAAGTACTGTGAAGGGTATTCACTGGATTTAAGATATCTCTGGAGAGCAATTTTATTTAAAACATGAACTGAAAATGCCATTAAAAGGGAGAATTTCTACAGTGGAGAGGCTACTTATTTCAGACTTCTAATTCCCTTAACTGAATCCATTCAAAACTACAGAAGAAATGATGAATTTAAATAATTCAGTGGCTTACACCTGCGTAACTTGAAACAATTTTTATGAAACAAAAGGGTTTTTTATTTCTTGCATACTGAAGTTCTTGCTTTTGGTATTATGAAAGTAACTGGCGGAATTCTAAAGTAAAACTTCAACAGGTGGAATTCTAAAGTAAAATTTTAACAGAGTGATACTAAATTATTGTCGAGGTTTCCGTCGCCTATAATTTTCACACCAGAAAATAAAACTGCTTACGGAATATGAAATTGTAACTCAGCAGTTTTATTACTTGTTGATTCGATATCACAGAATGCTAAACAACTTCAATATGTGCACCTTTCTTGGCACACAAGATGTCCAAGCTTCCTGTCCTGTCTTCCCACTCCTTCTTGGTGCAGAACATTACCAGTCTCTCAAAACTGTTTTAACCAATGTCAGATAGCATTATCTGAAGGTGGATCTTTTCCATAGTAAGTTCTGTGACGACGATGTGTTTTGGTAACAAACTTTGTTTTGAAAAACTGAAGTACACAAACTGCTTTGTCTTAAATAGTCACCATTTTGAGGTATGACATATTTTCTCCCAAACATCAATGCAGTGAGTACAGCGCTGCCAAATAAAACTTTTTGAGTTGCACTTTCATATTCCATACGCAGTTTTATTTCGTTGTTTCCAGTTTGAAAATTATAGGCCACAGAAATCCTAACAACAATTTAGAATCACCCTGTAATCTTGTGACATTTTTCATGCAGGAACAAAAGCTGCACAGTTCATATACTCGAACCCTGTTTTTGATTCTATCTCTGCTGATACTGTGATCTCAGTTGTGACAATGTGGTGTAGTCTCATAGGTGGGTACCAGAGGATCATACTGCCTCTATCTTGAAGGCAGAAACATAGTGTTCTTTCAAAATGCTTATATCTACCCATCAGACCATATGGTCTCATAATTTAGATCACACAATATGTACCTTCAATGCCACGAAACACTCAAATGTTATATCATAATGCCTTTCACATCCCATGTAGATTTGATGACAGTCACAACAGTATGTGGCTAAGACAAAATCCAAGTACTTCCTGACAACATACATCTGCTCAGACTGTGGAGTGGGAAGGATATGGCAAAATTTTTTTATTGCTAGTGGGGTGGGACTAAGTTCCTTGTACTGCGGCCACTTCTGGCCTATTGTACCAGCCCCAGATGATAGGTGAGGGTGATTGTGGAGCAATTGGTGGAATGAAGATTGGCAGGGGAAACCGAAGTACTTGGAGAAAACCTGCCCAGAACAACTTTCTCCACCACAAATCCCACTTGACCAGACCCGGGCTAAATGGTACAATACTGTCACAAAGTATGTGTGGCTATAGACAGGGTTTCGATTGGTGAACAGGTTTATTTAAGACTTACAGGTCATACCTATAAATGACTATAATACTATCACTATTTCAACACACTTCATAGTTCACTAGAGCATACAGTCTAGTGTTCTCAGTTTGTTACTGACCACTCTGGTCAGTTTGCAAGACTAGAGGAACAGATTCCCACCTCCAACACGCATACAGCAACCTGAAGATGTTCTTAAAGCACATGTATCAAAAGCACACGATGGTCCAACACCATATCAATAAAGAAATGTGTACAGTATCTGTAGTGTTTCCATTATTTTGTTCAATCCCTGTACATACATATATAAGGAGTAGGCCTAACAACTGGCCCTTGCACCACAATCTTTAGTAATCTACTGTGCTTCTGAGATGTGATGCCATGTCATTTGGCAGATATGAACTAAATTTTTGAGGCACTGTCGTACCTATCTACCAACAAATATAATGTCACGTCTCAGATGACAGTAATCTTCATAACCTGCATTCAGCAGCCATATCCAGTGAACTTACGCAACTTCTATCCAAAGAGATTTTAGAATCTCCTGAGGAAACAGATTTGGATGTTAGTTCTACAGAGAGTGATAGTAATGTGACAGAAGTTCTTAAGGATACTAATATGGAACCAAAAATTATGTATCACTTGCAGAGCCAAGGTAACTGCTGTTTAAGTTATAGTGAAGCTTATACATGGTGAAACAAACAAGCACATATTCCTTTCAGCCCTCTGAAGCCTGAAATTCATCCACATTTAAAAATCTGTCAAAATATTTCAGTTCCTCACAGAAAATGCAGTGCATCTTCATTACATAGCTCAACTGGATAATATACTGTTTATTCTGTGAAGAGTACAAAACCCATAAATATACTGTTGGCACAATACAGACACCATACTGACAATGGTATATATAGTAGTAGGGGCCATGACAACGTAGTAAGTATAGCAACTGGCTATGGGCTGGATGACTGAGGGGTCGGAGTTCTTGAGTGCTGGTAGGGTAAAAAATGTTCTCTTCTCCACAGCGAACCAGACTGGCTCTTGAGGTTCACCCATGGTACATACAGTAGTAGGGGCCATGACAACGTAGTAAGTATAGCAACTGGCTATGGGCTGGATGACTGAGGGGTCGGAGTTCTTGAGTGCTGGTAGGGTAAAAAATGTTCTCTTCTCCACAGCGAACCAGACTGGCTCTTGAGGTTCACCCAACCTCTTATCCAATGGGTAGTGTGGACTCTTTCCGGGGGGGGGGTTAAGCAGCCAGGGCACTAAGCTGACCACTTGCCTCCAACTAATGCCGAGCTCAAGCAAATGTGGACCAATACATCCACTCCACCACACACCTTCATGGCATAGTGCTTAGTTAATCACAGGACAACTTTACCTTTACATTTCATACAGTAGTAACCAGTGTGCCTTAAAAGATAAAGACAGGCCCTGATATTAGACTGCCTGTCTTAAAACAGATTACATTCATTAATCTAATGACTCAAAGCACAGCAAATACATGTACTTGTGTGACTATCAACACTAGTGCTTACTGCAGAATCATCAGTATGTGGGGTTTGACTTTGTTGTGATCGCCGAACCCAAACATTCTCCTTAGGTGGTGGGGCAGGCTCCATTCTCCTTGGAGTGGGTGGCTTCTCGGCTGGAACATCGTCATCTCGGTCACCATACTCACTTCCACTCTTAGACCTGGAAATAAGAGGCAATAGTGGTACAACACAAACATGTCTGAAATTGCTTTAATCTCACACTTTGTATTCAAAATTTTAATTTTCTTAAATTCAGTGAGCTAGCACAGCTCAGCAAAATTACTTGTCATATGCTGGGCAACAGAAGTTGAACTCCCTGCTGGGGCACAATTTTCTCCTCACCTCGTGAGTCCAAAGTGGCTCAGAAGCCTATCTGGCCAAGCATTTGATTCATTCTTTCAGCAGGGGAAAGCAGATACGGCATGAAGCTGAGAACCAACTTTCATTTCACACTGAGGTTTAATAATTCATGAGACTAACAGGCTGGTCAAGTGGTAACATTTTAGACTTGTATTCAGGAAGTGTTCAGTTTGAGTCTAACCTGGGATGCTGGATACCCTGACTGAGTTTTCTCATGGTTTTCCTCAGTTCCTCCAGGCAATGCTGGAATAATACACTGTCTAGGCCACGACTACTTCCATCCAAACACTAATTCATCAATCATCCTACCATTTGATATTATACAGTCCACACCTTTACAGCATAAAAATATTCATGTGACCTATCTCCATTCTTCCATGCACCATCAAGGCATGGTAATTAAACACGTGGACAACTTTATGTCTGCCTCAGATGCAGCTGAAACAGGTCCCACATCTTAGCAGTCCGACTTGAAGAATACACGCAGAACATAATAATAATAACAACAGGAAGAAAATACTGCTAGACATCAAGTACATGAAGTGGTACAGTTTAAATGAAATAACCAACAAGAGGTTACAACATTCTTAACTCTAGTACAGTGAGGCAATTAAGAAAGCCTACCAACTACTGTACAAGCTTAAATAATCATATCACTTGCCCCTCCTTCTCTTCACTGATGTTCAGTACTTAATTTGAAACGTTCAAAGAAACTGTATGCAATGCACTCTTTCTGGCACTCAGCAAGAATTAATATGCAATGGTTCCAAAGGTGTCTCAGCTTCTTCAGGGACTGTTATATTTATGTCCACAAAGTGTGGCTCCTAGCTGCCCCAGTGGGGACAGTGACATGGTCAATTTGTGAGAAAAGGTTGAATACAGCTTAACTTTTTCAATCCACAAGAGCAAGCATATATGTAATTTCCTAAAGAAAACAGCATTGCAAGCATGTTTAGCACATGAAAGCACTGCCAAATCAGAACTGATGCACAAGCATCCACACACAAAACAATACTGGAAATCTCATTACTATTTATGAAGCTACAAAGTGAATTCATGAAATGAAATGAGTTACATATTCGTAGATCCACACTTTCTTGACCTCGGCACTTGTTGGAGGTGAGTGGTCAGCTTCACACCCCAGCCACTTTATCCCTGAGAAAGAGTCCCTTGTAACCATTGTAAAGGAGGTTGAGTGAACCAGAGAGCCGGTCTCAACAACTTGGATAAGAGAAAATTTTTGACCCTACCGGGACTCAAACTCTGGCCTCTCAGTCATCCGACTCATAGTCAGTTGCTATAGCAACTGCGCTATCCTGACATGCAAAATGTTAAAATGATATGGTAGTTTACATAGAGAAACAAAATAGCATTAGCATAAACATTCAGAGACAATACACATCACACATTCTAAATTACATAAATTTTAGGTTGTAAAACATAATTTCTCTCAAAAAGTTCAACAAAATGCATATCACTTGCACAAAGTATGCACATTCTCAACGGCATATTTTAATGTGTTATGTAAACTTTACCCTCCATACAAAGTATACCTTCCAGTTTGAGTGGTTTATATGTTTTGGGCCTTACACAACAACAGCCATCTTCACCTTACCATGCCCTCCCTTCTGTATCACAGTAGCTCCAGGTTTCAGAGGTGATCAATCTTGGTAATGTGACTCTTAAAAGGGTGCATTTTCTTTGATTTCATACTTCATTTTCAATCATTAAAACAAAATTTTTCATAACCTACATCTCAGCAACAATTATTTGAACTGCCAGTTTTTCACTTGTATCACTGAAGTAACGGCACCAGTTTTTACTTCTGCTGTCACTATCTACTATCAGAATCTGTATGGTATGACAGTTTGATAATGTGGAAATGCCTCCGTAGTGGACAGAAGCATCTACTGATGAAGATGAAGAAATACCAATATCTACCTTGGATGAGGTGAATTTTACAGCTTTAAAAACAAAAAGTAACAGAGCTTCAGGACCAGACGGACTGAATGCTGAACTTTTAAATGTAGATGCAATAAGTCTTGCACACAGACTACGGAAGTTGATTAAAAGACATGGGAAGAGGCCACATTTAATGCTATGGTGTGAAAAGAAAAAACCTTTTGTATCAAGAATGTTCATAAGCATTAAACAAGATCTGAGACCAGTTACTGAAAATTACTGTATTCTTGAATGGGACACTATGAAGTCTGGTTAATGTTACCAACATTTTGGAGGAATCTGTTCCCTAGTACTCAGAAGTAGAGTGAGGACCGAGACACTGAGCTAACCACTAAGGGAAATGAGAATGGTGAAAAGAAAAAAGAACTGTGGCTATCCTCATGACTTGCACACCTCCTCAGTTCGCCACCTTTCAAACCCTCACCTGACAATGGCATTTAAGAATGCAGAATGTACTGTGAGTGAGGCATCAGCCAGGTTTGGTCGAATGGCATCTGACATATGTGAAGGTCATGTATTCCAAGTACTTACTGATCAACATAATATTGTCATGCAAGGTAAGTGTGACTATAGACGGGGTTTGGATTTACTGAACACTTACAGAATGTAACTACAAATAGCTATGACAGACCCTCATTGAGTTATGCAGATCACTGTAACTACAACACACATGAAGTTTTCTCAGTCTTCACTAGCCGTTGTCTGGTAGTGGCTTTCAATAGTAGATGTTCCCCTTCTTCTGGGTTCCTGAACTATCCCTGGCTTCAGATACCAGCTTCTCGCCTCACAAATGCAACTCTCAACTGCCTCAACAAAACTACTAATCCTCACTATACAGCCCTGGAATGGATCCTACAGAAAAGTTTCTTCCATTATTGTGTGTTCCCTCATTTCCAGGGAAATGTGATAACAAAGCTGTTCCCTAGCAATCGCTATGGTACTGTTGTTTGTTTACACAGCCGTTTCTGGGAAATGGGTCTACATATCACAATATTATACAATGAACAGTGGTAAAGGCACAATGGGAGGGTTATGGACAGACTTTCTTCGTTTTCACGTTGTTTTCCTTATTCCTACCAAGTCCCTCAGGGTCCCAGACCCAGCTGTACTTCTACTTACATCAATATCACTCTTTTCCATGCTCTACTTACTCTTCTACCCTGATGACAGAAGCAACAGTTTCCTCAAGAACAGTAAATATATACCAGACTACACAGCATCACACCCCAAAAGACAGTAATTTACATAAACTTTATGTACACTGAGTCGGGATAGCGTAATCAGTATAGTGACTAGCTGCGGGCTGGATGACCAAGAGGTTGGAGTTCAAATCCAAGTAGGGTCAAGAATTTTCTCTTCTCCACATCATCTAGACTGGCTCTGGGGTCCACCCAACCTTCTATCCAATAGGTACCAGGGGCTCTTCCCCAGGAGTAAAGCAGCCAGGGTGTGAAGCTGACCACTCACCTCCAACTAGTGCCAAGGTCAAGAAAATGTGGATCTATACACCCACTCCCCCATATGCCATCATGCTGTAGTGCTTAATTAATTAACCATACGGACAACTTTACCTTACCTTTATGTACACTAACATTAAAATGCTTGGGACATTTTGTACGTCTCTAGCAAAATGGAGGCAAACTAAAAAGAATGAAACAAGCAATCAAAAAGAATGATGCTGCATGCCAAACAGATGATAAATATGCAACCACTATTAAAGCAGATGGATCAAAATACAGAAGCTGCTGAAATGATAAAAAAATTCTCTTGATACAATACAAACATCACAAACAGCTATCAATCCTTTTTTTTTTTTTGCAGGAGTCAAATTTGACAAGAAAGCTAATGACCCACCTCTCACATGAGTGTGTGGATGTGGGCAGGCCACGCAACTGACAGTTGGGCCTGCTGACACGTTCTTCCCGCCTATTTCAGGGACACAACAGCAAAACGTATCATTAAACTTGTGGCTACTTTCATAAGGTACTTCAGCAAGGGGTGTCCTGGGTCTCACTATTCTTATCAAAGTATGGAATCTCCTATTCCCCCTTCTCATACAAAAACTGTTAGAAATACCACCAGATACGATTCATGACATTCCCACAATGCAGTCAGGCTCAACACAAAGTCACGAGTTACAAATTCACCACTGTGGATTTATGCAACCTGAGGAAAAGTATCTGAAGCTATTACATTGACCTTTAAGCCTGGTAAATATATTTATAAACAGTTATACCAAACACTCCTCTCCTTCTTGCATAAATACAGCATTTCAGAGAAAATTTTACACTTTCCTTTTCATCTCATTCACTCTTTCAAAATGCGCATCAATTTGCAATGAAAACCAACTGTCATGGTTGGAAAACTTTCAGTACCATGTATAGGTTCACTATACAGCAATTCCCCAGGAATTTACAATCACTTTCATCTCCCATTCTGTACATCAACACAATTTTATTTACTATTCACAACGCATGCAAATATGTACAAATATGTGCGCATTGTGCCATATTTTTAAAGCTAAACCAACATATTTACACCATGGATGGGCCAACTATGGCCTGTGAAGATACACTAAAAATCTGCTTATATTATTATTTTTAACCTTTAACGTACAGACTTTTAAATTGCCAGGAGCCCTCTGTGGCCGGTATTTAAATCACCCTGATTAATTAAATTTGCAAACCGTCAGAAAAAAATCCATATTTTCCGTTCTATGCAACATAGAAATATAAAACTAAAAACAACCTGAAAGACAATGAATTTATCTACATGTACACAGAAGAGCAATTTTTACAAATGAAAATTAACTGTGATTATTTTGTCATGAATTGCAAAATATAATCTTTATTATATATGTCATGAAATTCCAAAGGACTTACCCATTGTTTTTTCTTCAGCCTTGAATCATGGTGATATTGTAAATATAATCACACTATATACAATAATATTTTGTTCAGACTGTACGCGAGTTTGAACTGCGTCACTTCACAATTTACGATAACTCACACCCTGACGCGCGTGTGCAACATCTCGAAGCAGCCCAACACGCATAGCACAACTCACGTCTCGAAGCAGCCAAACAAACATAGAGCAACATCACACTTTTTACCGTAGTAGAGCGTGCTTCTGTGCTTCTTATTTTGAGAACAAATACATCTTAGTTTCCCTTTGGTTTGCCAGTGTTGTGAATGTTTCACCTCCAGTCGACTCAGTTGGGCCCCAAGTAACCTTGACCTCCCCTGAGAAACGCTACTGACCATGATATTCGCCTTGTGATATTCAGCTTTGAGACTTGGTGATATTGTATATATGATCATTCTATATACAATAATATTACTGTAGGCTAGTTTGAACTGCGTCACTTCACAGTTTGAGTTCACAGTCACTTCACTATGATAGTCACACTGACACGCGTGCCACTTCTCGAAACCATCCACTTCACACGGCAAAATCACACTTTTTACAATAGAAGAGGGTGCTCCTGCTTTTCTTATTTAGTGAAACACACGACGTCTTTGTTTCCCTTTGGTTGGCTAGTGTTGTGACTTTTTCAACTCCAGTCAAATCAGTTGGGCCCCCTGATAAATTTGGCCTTCCCCCAAGAAACGCCACTGACCGTGATATTCGGCTTGCGCGATTGAAGAATCATCTTTGGGGAGGGGGGTTTCTAGCAAAATCAAATAAATTATGTTGATTAACAAAGCGACACTCTCACCTGTTGGTAATATTCGCAAAATACTGATGCAAAGTAATTATAATACTAGTCGAAAAGAGTGCCAGTGCGACACATACTGAAAGTCGCAGTGGCGATAATGCCTTTACTCATAAAGTAATACTGGCTCAGGGGATTTAGACCTCTTCCAAGACAAAATAAAAGTGATATACAAAGAATTATATGACAGTCTGACAGTGCCATTTTAACTGATAAAGAAATATTAGACAATCCGACACTGACTTCCTGACTGATAATTCGCAACTGAAAAGCAATGCTTGAATGCGGCACACTTCCTTGAAGGCTGTGGAAGCACTCACATGCAAGCACTGATGAATATTTCCTCACCAGTTCTCGAAACAAAGCTGGGCTATATTTGGCTGAGCAGGTCATAAACAGTCATATCTAAACGTAAATAGTATTGAAATCAGTACCCTGATAAACAATTTCTTTGTTCAGAGCTAAGTAATGAACCACTGACATGACCTCACATAGGTTTGTTTTGGTTTCCAACCCAAGGTCAAACTGCCAGCACTCCCAAAGAGAGCATGTGTCCTGCGACGTGTAAACAGGTCATTCAGCCAACTCCAGTTACTGCTTGCGACCTGTATACTTGACATTCGGACGTTAAAGGTTAATCTACATCATCATTCTTTAAAATTAAAATGCACCTAAAAAGGTACAGGGATAGCACAAACTACAAATTCTGCATACAGATAACTGGGAAGGTACTGTACGATGGGGTACCCAAAAGAAACTGAACTAATTTTTTTGTGGGCATAGCTTTTGTAGTACCGCGTTTTGCCGCTATGAGCGCACAGAGCTAACATTCCTGAGTCGATAAGCTGACTACCGTTGCTTCAGAAGGTAAGGACTAGTTTCGGCAGAGTTTATAGTGACAACTGTTTTGTGTGATTCTTTTTGCAATGGCTGATTTTCGTGAACAGCGTGTGGTGGTGAAATTCTGCTTTTTGCTCGGAAAAGTGGAACAGAAACTCTTGAAATGTTAAAAACAGCATACAAGGACGATGCTATGGGGAAAACTCAAGTGTTTGAGTGGTTTTCCCGTTTCAAAAATTGTGAAATGTCAATTGATGACAAACCTCGTTCTGGTCATCCTTCCACAGCCCGAACACATGAAAATGTTGAAAAAATTCATGAAATCATCAAGGAAGATCGACGGCGGACCATTGAAGAAATTGTGGAGTTGTCGGGAGTGACTTGGAGCTCAGTTCAGCGAATTTTGACAGAAGATTTGGGAATGAGAAGGGTGGCTGCGAAATTCGTGCCACGACTGCTGACTGCTGAACAAAAACAAGGTGGCATGGAAGCATGCTGTGCTTTGAAAGAAGAGTCCCGTAATGATCAAAACTTTTTTTTGTTTCCTCGAATGAAAAGAGGCATGAAAGAAAAGCGTTTTGCTGATGTTGCTGAGGTGAAGGAAAAAACGACGGAGGCGCTGTCAAGCATCTCAAAAGATGAATTTAAACAATGTTTTGAAAAATGGAATAAAAGACTAGACAAGTGTATTAGTGTAAGTGGAGAGTACTTTGAAGGGGATTGAAGGTTTGTGCTTAAAATTTGAATAAATAAGTTTAAAAAAAAATAAGTTCGGTTTCTTTTGGGTACCCCCTCGTACATAAGAGACTATCTAAAGACCAATGTGAGAGAATGGGCTACCACCTAAGCCTAAGCCACAACCTGTAAGAGCAGTTGACTACACTTTGCCAGGCTCCTGATCTTTGATCTGTCTGGCTTGTGTGGCTCTACCAGCAGCATAAGTTTGCACCAGCATAGTTCTCCAAACTTGTGATAGCCTAGACTAACTGTGATAATCTTGTCTGTGGATATTCACATGAAAGTTCTGAAACCGTGAAACTGCCATCTTTCACAAATTTTTTGGTCAACACTTCAAACAAGATCAACCATCACTCACTACAGATGGCCAACCACTTTGCTCTTCAACATGAACATTTGTTTGTCTGCCCATCTCTGAACATTCCACATCACTGTCTTACAGTTCCTTCGCCCATTACACTCTGGCCATAAGCCTAGTACAATTCAAGATGGATTTCTGCAGCACTCATGTTTTTAGCATGAAGAAAGTAGATAAGAGCATGAATTTCGCAGCTAGTGGGAATATCAATTGCAGTACATATCATAATTCACACTGCTGAGATTAGAACAAATACTACCTGACCAGTCATGTAATAGTTTACAACGCCATGAGTCATGTGACATTACCTCACATGCTCAAGCTATCCCATGCTCGTACAGTATTTCCCTGAAATAAATGAAGGTTACTTTCTCAACAGTCCTTGTACTATAAAGTATGCAATTTCTGTCACATCCTTCAATTGAAATTTCAAGACCTACTGGTTGAGGCCCAATCTACGGCACTGGAAATGTCTTACTGGGCCTCATTCTATTCCTACTATGGAGCGAGGGACTGGTCTAGCAATAGGAGTCTCATTCTCATCTCTATTCTCTGAAGTTCTCAAAATTGTCATCTTGAATTGGAAAACCCATTCTCATACATACCTGATATGGAAGTCAGTCCATCTACTAACCCTATAGTTGGAAGCATCATTATAATAGGACTGTTATATCCAGTTCTGATCTGCATTTTCAATTACCCACAAGTCAACAAGCACGCATCCTAAGACCATCATGAAGACAGAGAAGTTGCTCAGAGACCTATGAAATACTGCATACCTGTTGTCCTCACTTCTTGTGTCTCTGGGGGGCAGCCGTGGCACTTCTCCCTTCTCCTTCTCCAGTCTCTCCTCTATCTCCTTCAATCGGGCAGCTGTGTCAACTGGTTTTGCACCTCCAAAGATGGATGCCTGTGGGGCCACAGGTTCCTCGGGTTTGCTGCGACGCTGCAGATTGAGTCGTGGCCGACTTCTAGGTTCCGCTACAGGAAAAAAAATAACAATTATCCTTTAAGAGACGGGCCATTTAACTTCCCGTAATGGCAGCAGGCCAGAGTTAATTTAAATGTTCGCCATTGTAGAGTATTAAAAACTGTAAGCATGTTACTGAAAATGCTGTGATTTCTACAATTTTTGTGATAAACCAACAAAGTAAACACTGCTTTTATCTAGAAAGAATATAGAATCAGATATTGTAATTTACAGATTTTAATATCTGTAAAAATTGTTACACTAATTAAAAAAAAAAAATTCTCCAATTTCGAGCGTCTATCCGCAAACATGAATACAGTTTCTGCACAAAACGTTTCTGAAGTATAAATGCACGCTGCTGACATCCTGTGTTACTATGTCTTATCTGGCAAAAGGGGAGGAAGTTTATGTTTGTATTGCACATTCTCCAGTCATGTCGGAACCTTTCTGTATGCACGAGGGTGGGCGAAGTCTTATCGTACTTTGTCCTGCAGAAACTCTCACTGTGTATATCTCGGACTAACCGCACAGAGGTACTGTTCTCGGAATAGCCCCACATATCCCCTTTGCTTCCTCACCACTTTCAGAATCGTCTGTACCACATTCTGAATCGGTGTCTTTTATCAGCAGCCTCTCAATTTCGCCTTCTTCCATGCAAAATGAGGCCATGGTGGATAGTTGAAATTGCAACGTTTTATACACATTACACTTAGAGGAGGCTACTCGACATCACTGGCCGACTTCCTCTAATATGAGACTGAGGTGTCCTGTGTGCTCTTCGCGTGGGAAACAGAGTTACAGTCAGACAAAGTGCATGACTTCCAACGTAGGACTCTGCATTCAGTTAGATGATGCAGAAAGGAAGACTGTCTACTTATAAAGAGGGTGTCCAAAAATAATGCAAGGAGAACAAGAATTTCTATCTTAAAATTAGATTTTACAACACTGTGCACACGCATGGACTGCGCATACCCATATGGTGTCGCACGGCCACTGGGCTACACTTTAAAGGTCTCCATATGGTGTCGCTAGGCTCTTAAAGGTTATAACTAAAATACACAAATACGAGGATAGCAGTTAAAATGATCACAAATATGAACCAAGGGAGCTCTAAATGGATAAAAAATGTTAAACAGGGGATTTTCTAAACTGATCATCATAATAAACTACAGCATTCTCTCAATTATGCATGGATGGATTAACTGATTTGCAGATTAACCACTCAGGTACTGACTACAGCTTCCTGTAATGATTTAAAGTGTTGCCAATCACACCTGTTTCAATAGTATGAATCACTGATGCCTTATAATGATTTGCAACAGACTGTACATCCTCTCACCCTGTTGAAACTATCAATTTTATTATTTTATTGGTTTTTGGAGCCTACTAACAATGAACAAGTGTTGCTATCTTCTAGTATAAGGACCAGCGTCATAAACAGTATAAACCACAGTCCACAGTTCATTACATGTTTTAACAGATAATGTACATAATTTATGCAAATATGATGATGATCCACTTTAATTTTTAATTTTCAGGGGAAAAACCCAACTTTCGTCAATATTAGAATTGGTTTCGTTTCCCATTTTGCTAAGGTTCCAAATCTTTGCATTGTTCTGAGTGGAATCAGCACACTTTAATGATACTTTAAACTTCCTCTTTCATTAAACATTTACTTGGGCAATGCTGCAGTTTTTTGTGCTAGAGCACAGTTTTCAGCATGCTTCATGACCATTAAATTGAAGCTCATTTTTGTAGCAGCATACTGATATCTGTGACACTTCAGAACCTCTCTTTTGAACATGATCTCCCATGATTTATACTGAGGCATTTACTTTTTGCTCTCACAAAAATAAACGTTGACATACAAACAAGACACATAAAAGACGTGTAGCATAACACAACAGGAAAAACAATCCATGACTGTGATTACACATGCACACAGAGGGAACCATATAGTAATAACCAAAGCCATGACAACAGAAGCACAGCAGTTTCCTCAACTATAACCTGATGATGACAATATTTATTGAAACTTGTGGTGAAAAACTTTTAAAAAGTTAAAAAAGTTATGTGATGCACAAAACTTGTAAAGCGAATAACTTCTACTTAAGTTTTATATAAGACATGTTGCATGTGAAAGGGTGGATCCAGCAACATTAAACACTACACCCATTAAAACTTTATCCCTCAGACTGTTGCTAACATTACAGGCCTATGAAGCAGCCATGGATCTACTTCACATTTCTGCGGTGGTTTCCCCTAGTTGGAAACACTTCCTTGACCTTGAACTGAAATAGAGAGACTACTACAAAACAACCACAAATCCCATCCTACTAACATTACCCACAGAGTACTACCAGTAATATAACAAGACTGGGCAGAAGTGCAGTATTCTCAAAGTGTGTAAATGTAAACAGGCCTGTTTTTCAGATGCCCAAGTATTAGTAAACAACACATCTTACATTCAGATAAATATGGTACCCAGATTTTCCACTGCTTTTAATTATCCATGCTACTCCTAACCTCCACTGCTGTAAGAGTTCATTATCATTTCAAATTCTGTGACTGTCAAATAACATTAATACTAAAATTCTACATGTAGAAACATAAAACTTAATGAGCTGAAGTCAGTACCTCTTTCTGGAGGAGGTCCATCATCTCTGCCTCTAAAACCACCACCACCACCTTCTTTGTCATAATCGGATCCAGACCCATAGGTCCTACGTGCACCAAAACCACTTCTGCTTCCAAAATCCCTGTCTCGATCACCACCACGCCGGCTGAAAAACCTATCCCTGTCTCCATAGCCATCCCGTTCTCCTCCAAATCTTCCACGATCACCATAACCATCACGGCTGTCATACCCACGGTCTTTGTCCCCATAACTGTCCCTGAAACGTTCACCATCCCGGAATCCACCACTGCCAAAATCACGGCGACCTGGTCCTCTTCGATCATAGCCACCTGTTACCAAAAACAATATTATTTTAAATTCCTGACTACAGTAAGAGCATTTACCTACAAATGTGTCTTAATCTTCATTTTTACCAACCCTCTTGTAGTTGGTTGAGGCACTATGCTACAGGCTCAAAGGTCATTGGTTTGATTCCTGATGTGGTCATTGGATTTTTTCAATTTACCTAATCCTTCCAGTCACACTATACAGTTGACTCAAACTATAACAGATGTGTACTCTTTATGGGCAGCCGGCACATAAGGCTGACAACCACACCACCATCTGTGAGCCAACTGTCTAGAAACAGTGGAAGCCTGAACATCTCACAACCCCAATGGGCCTCCATGACCTGTTACAGGGACAGCTTTACCCTTTTTTTTACAATTTCAAGTTTTTGCAGAAGCAGACTCTTGCTTTATTCACTTCTGTAATGCACAATGAGTTACACAAATGAATCACAACAACATTATTACAAAATTAACTGAGCACACAGCAAGCATATAACTTCTACAAAACAAACATAATAGCTAAGAATCACAGAACATAAACCTCAAAGACTTTTAATATATACTATTTGAGGAGATAAAACAAAAAATCATACAGCTAATGATATAAGCATTCCAATCATACAATACAGTTTCTTAGCAAACAGCCATGTCAAGTTGTAGAATCCAACATTTCAGAGATTGGCCCTATCAGTCAGAGGTTGTGATGAGTGCTGAGGCCATATATTGTGCCTACATGAGAAAAGTATGCTCTTGGCTGTCCCAGTGTGGACTGCTGAGGGAACAGTGGGTGGAGTCACGCAGTCAGTGGCATTCTGAGCCTTAAATATGTCATGCTTGGTAAAAGAGGCTTAAGTTACAAATCATGACAGAAGGGATCAGCTGACTAGATGATGTTCACATAAATGAACTGTTAGTGCTGACATAAGGCCTAGGTATCATGCTTTTAACTGTCATTGTCTAAAAACTAGACTTTATAGACTTGAAAAAACTACTTGAAAGGAAAAGAAAGGATATATTCTGTTGGCATAAATGAAATTTAACAGAATCTTCCTACAGACCACTAGAGAAACAGGTGTTCCATAAATGTTTCCTGTGACAGAAAAATCAGTGGACTGTCGGTATTGACTTGATACAAAACAACTTCAAGGCAACGTATTGGCACAGCCAGTATGTCCCCTATTATTACCACACAAACTTTCTGGCTGCATTTCATACACAACAAACATAAACTCTATCATGATAACTTTTCTTGATGTCTTTTATGTGCTAAGTCTGTGACATGAACTGACTAAGTCACCCTACCTGCCTCCTCATGGCATTCCCAGCAATCAGCAGGTTCGGGACAGACAGGTGGTGCCTAACGTAATGCTCGACCTACTCTGCTAGCCAAGGCTTGCATGACACTGAGGGTGCAGTGTGACGAATGGTGACCTTGCAATACAAGTCTACATCCCTTCACATGCAGAGTTATGTGAGAAACGACAGACATCCCTGAAGCAGCCACAAATCTCTCAGGGGCTCTAATTAGAGTCCACTGATGGTGAAGCTTTCTTTTGATGGGGGCAAGCAGCCTGGCCGTTAAGAGCAGAATTGTACTGACTACCTGAAGAAGTGACTCCTCTTAACAATCTACCAGAAGCCACAGTGTGCTTTTTCATAACTATTCAAACTGTCAGATCAGAAAAGAAGAAAAATAATGAACTCATGAGAATACCTCTTTTTGGATATGATGCTGTGAATTATGGTAAAGTGTACTGATTTTTCAGGTGGATATGCTGCCTCCATGTTCGGGGCATAACAGTGAACTCCAGTAGTAATATTTATTGTGTTTCAGAATAGTCCCTAACTCACTGCCAGTATCCACATAAGATCCTGATGTCAGCATGTTCTTGCTCACTGTCATTTAACTGTACACCACTGTACTCTCATCTTCCTGTGTACTGCATTGCCTGCTGAACGCACTGTTTCACACATTTCCCTATATATGATTGCTAAATGCCACCTCTACGCTCATGATTAGACTGCACTAACTGTCCTTACCTTGCACCAGGTTTTATACAAGTTATGTGAGTCTAGACATCCTCTCCCCCATACAATAAAGACATAGTGCTAAATTAGTTAAGCACATGGACAACTTTACCTTTTTATACTTCTAGCCAGGATAGCACAATTGATATAGCAACTAGCTATGGGCTGGATAAATGAGGGGTCAGAGTCTGAGTCCCAGTAGGAGGAAGAATTTCCTCTTCTCCATGTCTTCCAGTCCAGCTCTGAGGCCCACCACACATATCCTATGTGAGTGTGAGGCCATAGCTTACTTAGGATTTTGTCACATGGGTTAGTTCTTCAAGGAACCAAGTGACTTTTATGATGCCCCCATAAATAAAGTCATACATTTCATTCAAAGTGTAGGATTAATAAAGGGATAATCCAAAGGGGAAGCACAATACATCACTAAAGGTCACAGTACAAGGACCGGATTTTATGGCCCGCCCCTTATACACATACACATAGCTCTGGGGCCGACCCAGCCTCTTATCAAATTGATACCAGGGGCACTTTCCCCAGGGATAAAGCTGCAGGGGCATGAAGCTGACCACTCACCTCCAACTAATGCTGAGGTCAAGAAAATATGGATCTATACATTCACTCCCCAATACACTTTCATAGCACAGTGCTTAATTAGTTAAGCACAGAGACAAATTTAGCTTCTTATACTTCTGGCTAAGTTCAGTGCTCATGCAGGGGGTCCAAATGCTTGGCATTTCTTAAAGAATCAAAGACAGGGGGTGGTCTTGAACCTACGGTGAATGAGAGGCATGTGCATATATTTCCAGCCACATCCCTCACATATCAGTAAACTTTTAGCCAATTATGTGGCACCATCAGCGCTATACAGTCTCGACCCTGACAGCACCATTAAATAACTAACTTAAAAAAATATACATGACATTATACCCCAGAAGACAATTATGTTCACAGTCACTGATATGAGAACCTCAAATCTCATATGATGATTTCACTTCCTCCTCAATCTAAGACGCTCTCAACATTCAGTGTCTTTCTTATAGATATGCACAACGCGAGTTCATTCAGCACCAGACAGCCCCAAAATATGAAACCTTCAAGCTTGGTAAATGCAGCACAGAATTTTATGTGCTTGATCAGACCTAGACAGGCAGAGAGCTACATTCTTAAATGACTTTGTTATCAAAGTTACACGCAAAGACTGCTATCTTCTCGAATGTGATGCCACGATGTTTATTAGACTACATAAGTTTTTGAGCAATGTACTGCCACCACAATCAGGATTAAAGCAAAAGCTGCTTGGCTTATTCTTCAACTGTGAAGTTGGAGGGAATACATTCCTCCAAAATGTCAGTAAACATCTACCATACCACTCGACATATCCCAGAATACAGTACTCTTCTCAGCCACTGCTGTGAGAACCTGAAGTCTAACACTGCATGTCTTTCACTAATCTGTCTCTGACTAGGGATTATATAAACAATACATACAGGCAGTTTTCTCAAAAACCCACGTATAGTTTCCATGAAAAGATTACAAAAGATTTTCCCATGAGGTAGTGATGTCAGACACCCTTGAAACCCATGAACCCATGAAAGGGATACAGGATTAAGTAGTGTCATCATTTAATATTGCACATTCTTTCGAGTCAACAGCATATGGAGATCACTGTGACCTGAACCATGTGCGTACAGTTCAAAAACAACTTCCTGATAAATTATCACACTTACACAAACTACCATCAATAAAACAAAGCATATTAATCACATTTTACTATTTCTAAATGCTAAAACATACATATATATACAATTATGTCATGCATCATCAGATATTAAACAATGTTTTCAACATAACTTTACTAGAGAATGGCCTGGGAGCTGGGATAGCTCAGTTGGTATAGTGACGGGCTACGGGCTAGATGATCGAGGGGTGGGGGCTGGCTCTTTCCCTGGGGGTAAAGCGGCCGGGGCATGAAGCTGACCACTCACCTACAAGTAGTGCCGAGGTCAGGAAATAGTGGATGTATACATCCACTACTCCATACGCCTTCATGGCATAGCACTTAATTAGTTAAGCACAGGGACAATTTTACCTTACCTTAGAGAATGGCCCACTATAACAAATTGTAAACTGAAAATATTAACACAGGAATCCTATTTGTTATAAGTTATCCAAAACCAGTGAGTGCCATTCCTTATCAGAAGAAAGACAAATACAACCAAGAATGGAACTGTTTCGAAAAAATAATACACTTTGGGTAATGAGATCCATGCATGTTTAGACCACAACAGTGCTGCTATTCAAAAACAGCTTGTGGGCACTGCATCACTAATTAAGGAAATGTTAAGAAAGAGTATATCTGTAATTGATTCCACACATTGCATTAAAGAAGTGTACACATAGGAAGGAATATCAACCATAAGGGTAAAGAAGTCCTTAACCTTTAACGATGAATGTTATATATATCTGCAGCAAGCAGCACCCCGCTATGGCAAATGTTATATTTATATGAGGCAGGAGGTGCTCTCTTTGGGAATGCTGACAGTTTGATCTTGGGTTTGAAACCAAAACAAACCCATGCAAGATCATGTCAGTGGTTCATTCATTAGCTCTGAACAATGAAATCGTTTATCACGGTACTGGTTTCAATACTATTTACATTTAGATATGAGCGTTTCTGACCTGGTCAGCCAAATAGAGCCAAATAGTTTTTTTGAGAACTGATAAGTAAATATTCATCTGTGCTTGCAGATCAGTGCTTCCAGAGCTTTCAAGGAAGTGTGATGTATTCAGGGATTGGTTTTCGGTAGCGAATTATTAGTTAGGAAGTCACTGTCAGATTGTCATATATTACTTTATCAGTTAAAAAGTCGATGTCAGACTCGTATATTTCTTTATATATCATTTTTATTTTGTGTCTTGCAAGAGGTATAAACCCACTGAGCCGGTCTTACTTTGTGAGTAAAAGGCATCTTCGCCACTGTGACTTTCGGTATCAGCGTCAGACTGGCACTCTTTTCGACTAGTATTATAATTACTTTGCATCACTATTTTGCGAGTATTACTAACAGGTGAGTGTGTCGCTTTGTCAATCAACATAATTTATTCGATTTTGCTGGAAACCCCCCTCCCTCAAAATGATTCTTCAATCACACAAGGCAAATATCATGGTCAGTGGCAATTCTCGGGGAGGCCAAGGTTATCTGGGGCCCAAATGAGTCGACTGGAGGTGAAACATTCACAACACTGGCCAACAAAAGGGAAACAAAGACGTGGTGTCTGTTCGCTAAACAAGAAAAGCAGGAGCACCATTTTCTATTGTAAAAAGTGTGATATTGCGTTGTGTGTCGCGGACTGCTTCAAGAAGTGGCACATGTACATCGGAGTGTGATGTACCATAAACTGTGAAGTGACGCATTTCAAACTCGCATACAGTGTGAACAAAATATCATTCAATATAGTGTGATTATATTTACAATATCACAGAGTCTCAAGGTTGAAAAAAACTACAGGTAAGTCCTCTGGAATTTCATAACATAATAAAGATTATATTTTCCATTTCATGACAAAATAATCAGCATTAATTTTCGTTTGTAAAAATCGCTCTTTTGTGTATATGTAGAAAATTTTATTGTCTTTTGGGTTGTTTTTAGTTCATATTTCTATGTTGCATAGAATGGAAAATATGTAGTTTATTCTGAAAGTTCGCAATGTTAAAGACTTGGGCGATTTAAACTCCAGCCTCAGAGTGCTGCAGGCTATTTAAAAGTCTGTATGTTAAAGGTTAAAATAAATGTAAACCCAATTTTATACAGGCCTTCTGCAAAGATACACTTTTCCATGAAGTTTCATGTCATATCTAACATATTCCTTTTTATTTCCTAAGAAGGTCCATTATCGAGGTGACACCATAAACAATCCATTACACTTGATCGTCGACTTACAACTGACTTCTGTTCTGACTGACAGGTCGTAAGTTGATCTGGTCGTATGTTGGCCATATATTTATTAACAGTATTTTTTAATATTTCTATCCTTTTTATCATCTTTATAATTTATTTTTTAAAACTTTTACATTTTAATCATCTTTTTTTTTTCATTTTTTGTGGACGTAAGTCGATGACCAAGTGTACTTTGTTACCAAATTAAAAAAATGCCTGAAACACTTCTTATGCTATGCATGGAGATGTGAATTCAACCAGTTGACATTTTACCTACATACACCTTTCTTTTTAACCTATCAAGTGTCCACTTGGGTTATCCTGTTGGTTTCAGATTACACCTCTCAACATCAATTTACTGAACTGATCTACATGGACACCTTCCATGTGTGAATCTTGAAAAGGGAAGAAACTCTCTAAGTTTTCATAAACAGAGCCACACCTGAAATAAATCAAAAACTGACTCAGGAGGAAATTAAGAGGGGACTGAATTCAGGTAATGCTTGCTATCATTCATTCCAGAATCTTTTGTCTTCTCATCTGGTGTCTAACAACATAACAATCAGAAAATATAAAACTATAATTTTGCCTGTGGCTCTGTATGGGTGTGAAACTTAGTCTCTGACATTAAAGGAGGAACACAGACTGAGGGGGTTTGAGAACAGGGTGTTCAGGAGACTGTCTGGACCAAAGAGAGATAAAGTGACGGGAAGTTAAAAGAAAAGAGCATGATAAGTGACTTCATAACTTGTACTCGTCTCCAAGTACATTTACAATGATCAAGTCAAGGAGGATCAGATGGGCAGGGCAAGTAGCACAAATGGGGAGAAGAGGAATGCATATAGGATATTGGTGAGAAAGCCTGAAGGAAAGAGACCACTATAAAGACCAAGACATAGATAGGTGGAAAATATTAAAATGGATCTTAGAAAGATAGAATAGGATGATATGGATTGGACTGATCTGACTCAGGATAGGGATCAGTGGAGGACACCTGTGAGTACAGTAATGAACCTTCGGTTTCCATAATATGCTGGGAAGTTCTTGAGTAGCTGCACAATTGGCAGCTTCTTAGAAGGGCTCAACTTCATGAGTGAGTGAGTCACACACCATGATATATGCCAACTATACCTGACACATCCGCACTACAATATTATCAATACTCACACAGTAGACCCAATACACTGAACCAAAAAACTGCTCACTCATTCATAACCTACCACATAACTTCCAGCCATGCAATGTGTTCACTCTTGACAATTCATTGTTATGGTAAATGAAAACAGCATAATTTCAGAGCTTTCATCTCATGGTTACATTGCACTTCTATATACATGTAGTCATTTCTTTTATGGGGTGGGGAGAGATTAAGTCAACTTGCTATGTCAGTGTATTGTGCCAACCCTGGATTATAGATGAGAATGGAGCATTTGGTGGAATGAGAACTGTCAGGTTAAACTGAAGAACTGCTGAGAAACCTTCTTCAGTGCCACTATGTCCAACATTAACCCTTCACCGCGGTCATTTTTCAGTGTGGTCATTTAAATTCCCCTGCCGTGTCTCTCCGGCGGTAATATTTTCAGCCCATTTAAATTTTGCTCGAGAATCTTTTATTCATCATTATTTTTTAAATTATATGAGATATAAACATGAAACTTTCACTAAAATGATCTTAAAAGTTGGTTTTATAATCTTACCTTATAATATGAGCGCCCTGTATCTCGGCAATGGAAGCAGGTGGTTTAGAATTTCAGTAGTGTATGATACGCTTTGAAGCATTCTACACACAATGATGCCTCACATTTACCACACCAATACTGAGTATCTTTCCTGTGGCCCTTTCTCGCACACACCACACACCTTCTGTAAGGTCTTGACTTCTTCCCCGAGGGGGGAAGACGCCCCGGGAAATACAGACCTCAATGTAGGCCTCTGATCAATGCCAATCAACATAATTAGTGCCAAAACCACGTACATTTCGTCCACTGTCACATCTTCCCACTTCCGAATTCTAGAGCGAAATGTGAGAGGTCTGGCGATTTTCGATATTTCCTGTTGAGCATAC
>NW_019727108.1:504845-512999 GCF_002891405.2 Cryptotermes secundus | reverse complement strand
CCAGCGAAAAATTTCACAAAACACAATAAACCCATCAATTTGTATGGGCGTAATAAATTAGGCCTGCAGCTGGACAACGTAGCAGTCAAACCACAGCCAACGATTTAAACGCCCAAGACGAACAGAGACGTCAAACCGCGCCTAAGGGTTAATGCTATTATGACTTGACCTGGGATCAAAACCAGGCCGCCACAATGACCAAGCCAGTGACTGCCTGCCTGAGCTATGACATGACCTTATATGCAGGGATTGAACAAATAATTGAAACATTACTGATACTGTACACATTTCTTTATTAAGACTTTGCGGACTGTACACGCATTAATACGTTTCTCGCTTTTAAACGTGGCGGACCGGTCGCGTATTAATACGTTTTTAGAACACGATAAGTTGCAACACACTATACATCGCTCTGGCGCCACCTACATTGCACGCAACTGCCTGCAGATGCGTGATAAGACTCTGGAATGTTTAGTTAGCAGTCAGTAACTTGACCTCGCTGTTTATTTAACCGACTATAAAGGAAAATGCTTTGCCTTCTTCAAGCTGTGTGTATCAGCCAGTAGCTAGTGGGGAGAATGGATCAAGGACAAATTCTCCTCCGATGACCTAGCTGACCTGCCTTGTGAGACGCATAGTAACGGATTAATTTCATTCAGACAGTGACAGTGACGGGGGACAACAAAGAATTGTGGCCACAGACAGTAAAAGTGACAGTAGCTCCGACGATAATGCGGATAATAACATTGCGTGTAGTAACATTGCAGGGACAGCAAAAAATCTAAACCCTGATTCAAAATTGAAATACAAAGCATTTCTGATGAATGTGGCAGAGGCCTGGGCTACATTCCAGATGGTGGCGGCAGAACAAGGGTCACACAAAGACTTAGTACGACCGGGCCCATCAACTCCCACCCCACGAAGGCCTCATGCGGACGCCCCAGGGTGACTCTCGAGTGATATGCGGAAAAATACCCTCATGAAAATTGTGAAAGGTGAACATTCCAAGGGGAAGAATCCTTCTAGGCAATGCCATGTTTGCACAGTTCACAAAAAAAGGAGTATGTCTACATTTGCAAGTTCTGTGTAATGCCACTTCACAAAGGGGAATGTTTCCAGAAATATCACATCCTCAAGCACTTCTAGGAGCGTTGGCAAGTGTTCTCCAAAAATTTTAGTTCAAAAAATTAATTAGAAGATTTTATATTAATTTTCAAAGTGAACAGTGCACAAGTTAGGGTAGTATGTTTAAAAATGCCGGTCCCCTGGGTGATTTAAATCACCTGTCCTCGAAGTGTTAATACGGTGTTCAACCACTGACTTCATGAGCCAAAATAGCTGTCAGTATACTGACTAAACTACAGCATGCATGACCATGTAATCCTGATTTCATTCCTAGTGAGGGCAAGAGATTTTTATCCTGCAACCAGCTATGGGGCTCACCCAGCTTCCAATTCAGTGGCATCTGGGGAGTCTTCCCCCCGCCACATGGTAAAGCAGTTGGGGCACGAAGCTGATCATTTGCTTCAGACTACAGATGAGATTAAAAATTAAGGGAGCTACATCTCAACTCCCCTTCCCATTTGTCTTCATGGTTTCAATTAAGCACAGGGGCACCAATATTTTTTATATAAATGATTTCAGCTTACCATCTTTGTCCCTCCCAAAACCACCACCTCTGTCACTTTCAGGATCGGGCACTGGTTCCTCCTTCGGTCGTGAACGCCAGTCACCCAAAGTTCTGTCCGGTCCATCGAGGCGATCTCGGTTCATCTCACCTCGATCACGACCCCCTCGACCTCTACGATCACTGTCACTGTTTTCTGCCACTTCAATACGAATACGTCTACCCCTCACCGTCTGAACACAAATACATTATGGGTTCACAAAAACAAATCATTTTAACATCTAGAAAAGTGTTCAAGCTAGAATCACCTCACTTCTTATACTACATCTGACAGTAGAATAGACAATGTTTTCTAATGTAACTTTCAAAGCTAGACAAATCCACACATTGCCAGCTGTGATTCTCAGCATTATGGTCCATACAAAATGAGATATGAAACATAGTAATTACTGTATATTACATGTGTACTGAAAATGGTAGAAGAAATATCAAATGTTAGTTCATAGTCTAACAACATAACTTCTACTTCATGATTTTCTTAAAAATTCCATTTACATTTCTATGATGTCTAGCACACCTATTTTTAGCAAATGATCCATAATTATCAACATACAGTGTCAACCATTGTGAGGGCACTAATAAGGCTGCTGCGGCTTCCAAACTCAACATAGCCAAAACCCTTTGCCCTGCGTTCATCTCGAGGAAGGCGAATATTTGTAACCTGCAAACATGAAAAACATTGACATGAACATACAATCTGGAGACAATTTTCTTCCCATATACCAGAGCCAACAGGGATACTTCAGTAACTTTACCTCTAAACTCCTAAAGAAGTTGGAAATGTCAGTATCTTCTACATCATATGGCAAATTGGAAATATATGCCAAAAAGGGTGGGACCTTGGGGACTTTCTCATCATCCAGGTCAGGGCTCCTGGTGGCCCTTGGAGCTGTTGGAAGGATGACCTTCTCCTTGCGTCCCGTATCAAAAATTTCTGCATAGAAAAAACGAATACCATGTTATGGTACACAGACAGAGCTTTCCGTTTGTATTTCAAAGTCACAAGTTTTAAATTTCTGCCTATAATGACAGCTTCCCACTGCGCCAACTACAGGGGCTATAACCTCAGAATACATCATACTGACTTCCCCAGCAGTCATTTCTATATATTACATATTTATAATTCAAACAAAAACGATTCTTGTTCACTTGAAAAAAACATGGTTAGCATGAAAAACAATGTCAGTCAGATATTTATCTTAATTGTTGTAAATATTTAATTCGTCTTGCAAATTTTTTACAATGATGTTTCCAACAAAGTCGAATTATTAATGTCTGGTTACTGGCATATATCAATTACCATGCTTCAGTAAAGAATAACATGCTTACATCAGTCCATAGGCATGTCTGACAAAATACATATTTGTCAATAATAATTTACGTCAATGAATTTGAATCAAGAATGAAAATGATGCCTACCATCTTCATTCTCAACATCATCAGCCCAACTGGATGACTTCCGTGTAATCACGGTCTGGCCAGCACCTGGGCCTGAAGAACCATCGGCTAAAAATTCCGTCAGGCCGAAGGTTTTACCCTTCATTTTTTTGTTCTTCTTTCCTAGAACAGAAAACACATCCGAGCTGCACGAAGTATTTTAACAATAATTCACCCAGGGGATTAAAAATATACACACATCAAGCAAAGGCATTTCGTATTAACATTTCGACTTATTTATGTGGCCACGCTATAGTTCATATCTTAAATTTCCAAATGAACCTAAGCAATGATTATTCAAGCTGCCATGCAACATCTCGTTAATGTGGCCACGAGGTGACTCGTGAAAACGCTCCAGGTGGAACAAAAATTTCCATATTTATTTTTCCTTTACAAGTAGGAAAATAAATAACTAACATTACAGACATTGAGAGCATATCATTAAAAAACGTAAAGTGTATAAAACGTAATCGATTCCTAAATAATATATACAATTCTGTTCACGTGACAAACACTTATAAAACCAACCTGCCGCAGCCATCTTGAAGAATCGCCAGCAGTGCAGACACTCTTACGCTACTGCTCCGGCATATATTCCTTGAATTTTGTATTGCAAAGTTCGGAGTTCATCCGTGCTTATTAACGTTTCTGAAGTTACATTTCTGGCACTAAATAAATCACAAAATTTGTATTAAGAATAGACCGCTCATGTAGATAAACACGTATTCGTGAATAATTATATTCATATAAATTATAAGTCAAACAACAGATATGATAAAAATGTATATTGTTGGCTACATTGATTACAATTATGAAAACTATGAAGGACATGTCCTGTGGAACAAGAGACGAATGGAAAGCGAATGGTAGGCGGGGTTCGGTGGGGGCGGAAAATTGATTTTGTGGGAAGTGGTGTTCATTTTGATTTATCCAGCGCATTAAAATGGTAAAATGTTACTTGGAAAAGTAAAGGCTGTGCTGATAAAGTTATATAATTGGCATGTGAACATGTTTCTCCGAATATAATAGACAAGCTCAAATTCGATTAAGCTGTCAAAGTTGAAATAATCATTTGATGTATGAAAATATAGGTTTATCACAGCGGCAAGGTTTGCGTTAGTCTGGGTTTTGATACCATTTAGTGGGATATGTGGTTACTTAAATTTGGGGGAACTATGCAGCCTCCATTTTCAGTGTACCCACAGTGTTATAACCCAAATAACACGGTCTAAATATTCATGTACTGATTTTTAAGGCTGACGATATTTCTTTCAGAGTGAACTGGGATTGAATGAACATCACCAAATGATTATTATGAGTTACATGAAATTTGCAAGATATCAGCGTATTCAGAACCTAAAAGCTATTGAATATGCCTTCAAAGATGTGTCAGAATCAAGGTATTGTTGGGTGTGAGATACTATCATTTTGGATGTGACACCATATAGTCTGCTAGAAGTTTACCGAAGTTTCGGATAAACGTATCTTCATTTACGTGGTCGAATAGTAAGCCAGACAATTAAACCTGCAGCTTGCTTCTTCCTGGTTGCTTGTGTGGCTTATGCTTTGACCCTTCCGATGGAGGCAGTGCATTCCTTCAGAATGTCCGTAAACTTCTATCAGGCAAAGAGTGTTGCATTCCAGTGAAGGTTATTCTTTGCTACTTAAGTTGTTTGATATAAGGAGTTGAGTGGAGTGAGGGTAAAAATTAGAATTATGAATCTAAGTGGAAGGAATGACACTGGCCTGTTTCAGGGTACAGTCTTGTCAGTTATCAGTATTGACAGTATATAACTTTATAATGAGGGAAACAACAAAAATCATCAGGATATCCTGTCCTTCATAGGTAATTTTTACTTATAATGCTGCTGGTTAAGAAACAAGGTTGTAATTTACACAGCAGTGTTTATTAGGTTCAGGTTACTGAACAAGAACATACATAAACATGGTTTGAAGTATGTTGTTCCTTTGATGTGTTAAAAGAGTAAATTGATGTTTAAGTGGCAACCATTCAAAATAATGATGAAATACACCATGTGGAAGAAGTTTCCATGTGTCACAAATATCCCAGCCATCAATTTAGCAGGATATGTTTCATGTTTAAGACAAGTCATACTTTTTAAAGATATTTTAGTGCATATAGGTAGAGGCTCAGTTGATTATGTGTACATACATGATGCTTTATGTGTCTTACACATTAATTTTAAGAGCTATGACTTTTTTTGACCAGTGATATAATTATACATTGGATAATTAACAAATCCTTTGAAAACGTGGTAAAGTTCAAATGTTTGGGTATGAAAAGTAACAGGCAGAAGGGCATTCACAAAGAAAGTAGAATCATGTTAAATTTGGGGAATGCTTGATGTCATTCACTTATAATCCTATCTGAAGAAATTAAAATTTATAAAACTGTAATTTCTCTTTTTCTTTGTGCAGGCGTGAAGCTTTCATTTTGCATTAAAAAAATAATGTAGGTTAAGAATGTGTGAGAACTGAGTGCTGAAGAGAGCTTTTGAATCAGGAAGGAGGAAGTGACAGCAGGATGGAGACATTTGAAAATTAGCAGTTTCATAATTTGTACACTTTGCCAAACATTAGTACTGTGATAGAATGAAGGAAGATGAGATTGGTTGGGCGTGTAGCACATGTTGAAACTATAAGATATTTATATGCAATATTGGTTAGAAAACCTGGAGGGAAGAAACCACTTTGAGGGGCTAGGTGTATATGGGAGGATAAACTAAAAGGAATCTTATGGTATAGGGTGGAAGGGTGTGGACTAGATTCATTTTTTTCCCCCTTGGCACTACAGCCCCACTGGGCCTAGGCCTACCTCCATGAACTTCTCCGTTCACTTCAGTTTTTCTAGATCTTACACATTCGGTAGGACTCCTTGGGTGGGTGATCAGCTCGTCGCAAGGCCTCTACCTGTACACAAACACAGAAAGACGCACACACACAAACTAAACATCCATGCCCTGAGTGGGATTCGAACCCATGATCCCGGTTTCCAAGCGAGCGAAGACAGTACATGCCTTAGACTGCTCAGCTACCATGACCGGCCTAGATTCATTTAGCTCAAAATAGGGACCACTGACAAACTATTTCAAAGAGAGTAATAAACCTTTCAGTTATAGCAAAGGTATAATATATCTTGCCTCAGCTTCTGAAGAGAAGTTTAGTTATTTTCACTTTACTTCTTATTTGCAGTTTACTGAAATTTTTTTTTTTAACTTTTGTGCATAGGTATTAGCATCACTGTTATTTTCACAAGTCTCGGGTCTTCATTTTTCTAGTTGGTTATCAGATGACCCTCTCAGTATTCATACTATATGACAATTGGTGGTCTGGTCTAGCTAATATCCCAGCTTTGCCTGGAGGAACTGAAGAAAACTACAAAATCCTCAGTCAGGGTAACTGGTGTTTAGCTGACTGAAGCCAGGCATTTTGCAAATACAAGTACAGAGCGTTAGTAGTAGACCAACCCTGTTCAGTGTTATATTTGTTAAATATCCTTTCCATATCCCATCTTAATTTGTTTTTGTTATAGTAAATGTGTATATTTCAGATTATTGGATGATACATATACAGGTGATGAAGTGCAAGAATTACTGCTTGGTCTATGCAAAGTGGTTCGAGCTGACATTGAAACAGAACTCATCAGTTCCACACATATGACAGTTCTGCTACTGAAGCAGTTATTTGAACAAGCTGAGAAATGGCACCTTAGATTACAGGCTGATCTCTCAGAGCTTGAAAATAGGTATGTCATGAAACACTGATCAGTATTTAAAATGTAATGTTTGGGGTCTGAGAATCAAATTTCTGTAAAAATTATGTGGATCTAGAAAAATGTATAGAAAAAGTGGCCTTTCTATGATTAATAATAACACAGGTCTGCAAAAATAATTTTTTTTCAGCTGCTTGGAATATTTTTGGTAAACTATATGTTTTCTAGGATGCTGAATCCAAAAATGACCTCAATTTCCCCCTATCACGTACGGTTTCTTGGAAAGTAATAGGGGTTTACAGTAAAAAATCATAACAGTGATGAAGAAAATCACTAATTTTATTACATTGAACTAAACATATTATTTCTCTTAATTAAACAAACAATTCCTTCATGATATATTTAACATTATGTGTTCAGAAACCTTTTCTTCTTCTCTTTGATGCTCCTCCGAACACGCTTTCACTTTCCATTTTCCGTTTCCCACTTGATCATCCAGCAGTAGTCAGCTAGCATATTCGCATTCCATCTTCCTTGGTAGTGTCTTTCGATATCACGGACATGCTGGTGAAATCGTTCAGCCTGCTCTTCACTATAGGCTCCCAAGTTTTTGGGAAAGTAGTCAACGTGGGAGTGTAAGAAATGAACTTTTAAGCTCATCTTGCAACCTTGAGCTTTATATGCAGCCAACATGCGTTGTACATTGGTTTTGTAGAGAGGGTCTTTAGGGTTCCCCAAAACCTTGTGCACTGCATCTTTGAAGGAGTCCCATGCTTCTTTTATTTTTCTCCCATTGTTTCTGAAAAGAGGGGATCGGTTAACAGTTTTCATATGTCGGGACCAGCAAAAACTCCCTCTTTCAACTTGGCTTCAGACAGTTTTGGGAACTTGGAACACATATATGTGAAACATTCTCCATCTTTTGGCAGTGATTTTACAAACTGCTTCATGAGCCCTAATTTAATGTGAAGAGGTGGTAATAAAACTTTTTCAGGTGGAACAAAGATCGTATTAATTACGTTTTTTTCACCGGGGATTAAGGCATCTTGAAGTGGCCAGTCAGTTTTTGTCCAATGGAGGTCTCTTGTTCAACTGTCCCACAGGCATAAGAAGCAGGGATGTTTTGTATAACCTGCCAGCTGGCCCAACAACATGGTTAATATTTTGAAGTCTCCACAAACCATCCATTGATGTTCTTGATAGTTGACTTTCTCAAGAATCACAGCCAAATCGTTATAGTTTTCTTCCAAATGCACCGAGTGTCCCATAGGAATTGATGCAAATGTATTTCCATTAT
>NW_019727108.1:475909-504685 GCF_002891405.2 Cryptotermes secundus | reverse complement strand
AACTGGTATTTCAGAGCTATGAGGCACTGGACGAAGAGCTGAATTAAGGTTTGGGTAAGATATTTTCTTTTTATTTTTTGTATTAAAGCCTTTCACATCTACCGAACAGAAACAACAATCAGTCGTGTGGTTTTGCCATTCACGCCACATCATAGGAATGCCAAAACGAAATGAGTTTTTCTTACCCTTAAACCACAAACGAAGATCTTCCTCACACCTTCTGCACACCTTGTGAGGAGCCCAAAGTTTGTCTTGATCCCCAAGTTTCAATTTGAAATAAGCAAAATACACTTTCTTCACAAAATCACTTATGTTTCTTTGTTGACTTTTAACTATGTATTCACCACAAATAAAACAAAAGTTGTCCGCAGAAATAACAAAACCTCTTTGAGCCATAATACAGAGCTAAAACACAAGCACAGTCACGTTTGAATGCAGGATGTAAACTGAGTGGCTTATACATCAACCAAGATCCTGAACTTATTTAGCATGTTGAGACATGATCAAATCTGACAGCAGGCTTGTTTATACTCATTCCTATTACCCCAAAGAACATGTCCAAACATGCTCAACCGAGCTAGTAACATTCCTCGCCTTTCGCTACAAACAAAGTAAACATGTTGGGGCATGATCACCTGAGCTCCTCACACCACCAAACCCACCTTACCAACCCCTTCCACTGCCCCCCCCATCCCACTCATTTTCTGTTTGTATTATTTTTTAGATTTACTCTTATAAATATTATTTTAAAGTAAGAAATAATTATTGGATATGGTTTTTAGAATCAACAATAGGATACCAGATTTCATGTTGAAGAGAAATTTCCCGCAAAATTAAACTAAAAATATGAGTATTGCAAAAAAAATTGACGTGGCGGATTTTTTTTACTATTTTTTTCCGGTTTTAGTGAGTAAAAATCTATAAGAAACAGTAAAAAATATCTTATGTAGTTTTTTGGTTGCAGACCTGTGTAATGAGAATTAATGGTTATACATATTTGAATTAAACTCATATATCCTTAGTTGTATAGAATATGCAGAAGTATTTGTATAAAAAGATTTATGAAGTTCAGTTGATTCATCATATGAAAGAGAATCAACTTTTAGACTTAAAAATAGAATGGGCTTTCTTACAAAGAGCTGGGATAGTGCAGTTGGTACAGTGACTGGCTATGGGCTGGACGACTGAGGGGTCAGAATTCAAGTCCCAGTGGGGGCAAGAATTTTCTTTTCTCCATGTCATCCAGACCAGCTCTTGGGTCCACCCAGCCTCCTATCAAATGGGTACTGGTGGTTTTTCCCTGAGGATAAAGCAGCCGGGGCTTGAAGCTGACCACTCACCTCCATCTAGTACCGAGGTCAAGAAAACGTTGGTCTATACATCCACTCCCCCATATGTCTCCATGATGTAGTGCTTAATTAGTTAAGCACAGGGACAACTTTACCTCTTTATGGGCATTCTTACGTTTCTGTTAGTACCTTATGTGATGCTGTGTTGTCAGTAGTAGGACATAAACTATCATGATTTTAATTTTACAGAGAGCAGCTGGAGGTTATTAAAACTTTAGAGAGCAATGAATTTTCATATGTTAAACCAGAGAAAAATCCACCAACACCAACAAAAATCAAACTTGTTCCAATGAATGAATCATCTGGATCTGTCCCTCTGCTTCGTATGGAGATTGAAAGGCTGAAGGATGAAAATGAAAAGCTCGCCCAGGCTGTCATGGAAGCAGAAACCAAGGTAATTTATGTACCGTTATGTGGATAAGGTTTAAAAATTTATGATGAATGTATGTTAATGCAGTTATTGACTTTTTTGACATTCAGTTTCCTGTTTTTTATTTAAAAACACTATTTCAGATACTGGACTCTGTCTCCATCTCATGTAAAAGCCTACTCAGTTGGACCCAGTCAGTAGAGCTGGTCGCTGTTAGGCACAAGTATTTTTTTTTATTGCTAGTGGGGTGGGACTAAGTCCCTTGTACAGTGGCCACTTCTGGCCTATTGTACCAGCCCCAGATGATAGGTGTGGGTGATTGTGGAGCAATTGGTGGAATGAAGATTGGCAGGGAAATCCAAAGTACTCAGAGAAACCCTGCCCCAGCGCCACTTTGTCCACCACAAATCCCACTTGACCAGACCCGGGATCGAACCCGGGCCACCGTGATGGGAAGCCAGTGACCAATCACTTGAGCTATGGCGCAGCCTAGGCACAAGTACGAGTAAGTAGGCTTCTACCTGAGGATGGAGTCCAGTCAAAACAGTCAATAATTTTATGGTTATGTGGGTTTGACTGACTGGGATGCTTATATTCAGTATGGATCTCCCGAAATCCTTAATTAATTTTCTTCCATTAATCGTAGAAATTGGCATTAGAACTGTTTCATTAGGTGGAAATCCTCAAACATGCTAAAAATGAAATATATTATCTTGTTAATAAATAAGAACTCATTTTGGCTTAACGTGTAGTTAGTAATACAGGGGATGGACAAAAATATGGAAACACCCAACAAAAAACACATTACCATGACTAATATGATGTAGGACAACCTCTGGCTTGCAGAACTGCTTGCAGTCTCCTTGGAATGGATAAATAGAGGTCCTGTATGATTTGCAAGGGAATCTTGTACCATTCTTCGTGAAAAACATGGTAAGTTCTGTTATCGATGATGGAGGTGGATAGCACGCACGCAGATTGCTCTCCAAAACAGACCACAAAGGCTCAGTAATATTGATATCTGGCGATTGTGGGGGCCATGGCAGACGTGACACTTCATCTTCATTCTCAGAAAACCAGTCCTGGGCAATGTGAGCTATGTGAACACAGGCATTGTTGGCTTGGTAAATGGCATCACCATAAGGGAACAAAGTTTGCACCATGGGATGTACCTGGTTGCCCAAAATGGTCACATAGTCGTTGGCAGTGACATGACCTTGCAGGGTAATGATGGGTCTGACAGAATACCATGATATAGCTGCCCATACCATGATCGAACCCCCGCCATATTTCACTCTTGGCAGCAAACAATCTGGATCGTAAGCTTGGAATGGCGTTCTCCAGACGTAAACTTGGCCAGAAGTTGGAAACAGTGTGAAGGTGGACTCATCCGACCAAATGACCGTTTTCCATTGCTCCACAGTCCATGTTTTATGACTTTGGCACCACACTCTCCTCTTAGTGGCATTTTGATCACTGATGAGTGGCTTTGGAATTGCAGCTCATCTAGAAATACCCTGCTTGTTGAGTTCCCTTCGTACTGTTTTGGTGCTGATAGGGTTTGTGAGTGTGACATTCAGTTCAGCAGTCACTTTTGCAGATGTAGTCTTCTTATTTTTCATCACAATCGTATGCAATGTTCGTCTGTCTCGATAACACACATTTCCGTCCACGCTGGTGTTTATCGGTTGCGGTTTTTTCAGTCCTGTATGTGGTCATAATCTTGGATACTGTGCCTCGCGAAACACCAAAAACCTCGGCTACCTTGGTTACGGAAGCACCCACCATATGGGCCCCAACAATTTGCCTGCTTTCGAATTCTGTTAGCTCTGACATGATGCACAAAAAATTGCACAGAACACTGTCTTGACAACAAATGAAGCTTGCAACATATTGCGGAGGTTGTACAGGTAGTGGTGTTGGGCAGATATGACAGTGTGACCTACAAACGTCGCTAAAATAAACACTTCAATCAGGCATGCATTTCATGAGGTGTTTCCATATTTTTGTCCATCTCCTGTAGATCTGGATAATCAGTTACGCTGGTCTGCAAATCTGAATTGAACAACAGTCATTTTTGTTCTTATAAACCACTTTATATAACTGTGATACATGGATCTCAAAATGGCATTAATTTTGTACTGTTACATAAAGATTTTGTACACATTAAGAGAGTTGAGAAATGTATTTTCTGTTAATTGGTTTTGTGTATCTGTCATGTCCAGAAGTTGATAACTTTTGAAATGTACAAAAAACTCATATAACAAATAAAACTGTAATAATGAGGCATACTGATATAGCTCTGAATTCACCACACTTCTGCAGTCAAAATTACATTTTCCTTAGTCTGCTTTCCTTATTTTTAAAAAATGAATGTAGGCTTATGCAGTCTCCATGCTATCTGTTTGTTGTGCATCCCATGAACTTTTGAATGGCTGAACCAGTCTTTATGAAATTTGGTATATATATCATGGCATCTGAGCTAATCTCACTGGCATACTTCATAAATCCCTCCCATCAGTCTGTGTCCGCACATGCATTTCCCTGTTGTTGCTAGGCAGTGGCTTGGCAAAAATGTTACTGCAGAAATAAATAGATGCAACAGAAGAAGAATTGTTGGAGGTATCATTTTCTATGTCGTCCTTGTGATATCAAAGGAAATAAGATAGTTACTTCTTCCCAGAACTTATTGTTTTTATGTTATGATGGAAGTATTCCTTTTACCGGCCAGCTGTAATCTGCTATTTTCTTGGCCTTCCACATTTCGTGACATCACTTCTCCATTTCCTTTATTTTATGATGAAATCTGTCAAGATTTTCTGGAAAATAATACAAATGTTAGTGTAAGAAATGAACTGTCTAACTCATACGAGTATTACAGCCAAAATTTTGAAATTTATGAAGCATGTCTTTTTGTCCATTTTTGATAATGTGTTGTATGTTTTGTAAGACACTTTTCCATAACTGTATTGCATTGTTTCCTTCAACAGGCCAATTTATATCTACAAGAAGCGGACAAGTTGAAGATGGAACTTGGGTCAGCTCAGAATGAAATATCTACTCTGAAGGAACTCTCGTCAGATGCTCCTGAGTCATCACATCTTGACGAGGTCCTCAGTTTCTTCTTTATGAATTTATCATTGTTTATTGACTGCATCTTGGAATGCAAGGGAGAGTCAAAAAGTCACTCAGTTAGTAATTCGATACTCACACCCTCTGCTTGCTGTATATATTTGGAGAACACAGGAGGGACTCATTATTATTTTTCTACCTATAAATATAACATAGTAAAGATTTCCTTAGATTCCAGTGTACTCTTGTTGTGCCATTCATTAGTAATACATTTATATTAATCTTGCCTGTTGTATCGCCTGCTATCCTGCTACATATTTATGTTATTGGTGTGCCATGAAATAGATTGATTATGACCTTTCCTTATGTACTGGGTTGGAGACCTTGTATTATCATTGAGAACACATATATCTGCCAAGAATTTTGTTTTCGCCATGAAATCTAGAGTCACATCAAAAAGTGTGTTTTGGTTCTCACATTTCTGTTTACCAGTCTATGTGTGGATTGACGTTTTTTGTATGCTTAAATGTAAAAGTTCACCCTTACATTACCAAAACGCGATAGCATAGTTAGCTGAGGCACTATGCTACAAGCCAAAAGGTTGCAGGTTTGAGTCCAGATGAGGTAGATTTTTTCAACATACTTAATCCTTTCAGCCACACTGGGGACCTGGGGTCGACTCAGACCCTAATAGAAATGAGTACCAGAAATCTCCCTGGGGGTAAAGGGCAGCTAGTGCATAAAGCTGACAACCTTACTGCCATCTGCAAGCTGATTATCTGAAAGATGTGGGAGCCTCAACCTCTCACAACCCTATGGGCCTTCACAGCCTGTTACAGGGATAACTTTACCTTACCTCATATTACCAAATGAGGTGGTTCAAGAGTAATTTTCTACACTCATTTGGGAGATGCTCAGTTTAAAACCTTGCTAGGGCATCGGCTGTCTTCATCAAGGTTTTCAATGGCTTTCCTCAGTTCCTTCAGAAAAATGATGGGGTAGTACCTTGACTGGGTCATGATTTCTTCTGTTCAGATCCTTGCCAATTCATCTTTCATGTCTCATCTATCATTCAGTGCTATATAGCCTCACTACTGATGGCCTCAGAAAGAGAAACCACAAAAAATAATTCCCACTGTGTATGATCTGACCTGTTTTGCTTTTCCATGTCTAATTTGGTAAGTGAATTGTGCATCCTGAATCTAGAAGTTATAGCACTGGTCAATCTTTGTTGAAAGAAAAGTTACCTCCAGGTAGCAGAACAGCTTATTCTCTCAGGTTGTCTTTCCTGAAGTTTCAAAATTCATAGTATGCTTGTTCAGGGTAATTGTGATTTTGAAGGTTTTCTTGGTGAGCTAGGATAGCATAGTTGGTATAGTGACTGGCTACAGGCTGGACAACCAGGGGTTCGGAGTTCGAGTCCTGGTAAGGACAAAAATTTTCTTTTCTCAATGTCATCCAGACCAGCTCTGAGGCCCACCCAGCCTCCTGTCCAATTTGTACCGGGGGCTCTTTCCCTGGGGGTAAGGTGGTAGGGGCATGAAGCTGACCACTCACCTCCAACTGGTGCCAAGGTCAAGAAAATTTTGATCTATACATCCACTCCCCCATATGCCTTCATGGTGTACTGCTTAATTAGTTAAGCACAGAGACAACTTTACCTTTTACCTCAGTGACTCTACGAGTAGTATATGAAAGTGGAATGTTGAAAGGAGTGCCTGTGGAAACCATAACTGGATATAGGAATTGCAAAGCGGCCTCTGTAGTCTAGAGGTAATATTCCCACCTCATGACTCATGGTACATGGGTTCAAACCTGGCAGAGGTCGTGGAATTTTTAAGGGCGGAAAAATTCAGGGAACAAGTCCTCCGGGAGGGACTTTAAGCCGTGGGTCCCGTGTCGTAGCTTTACGGCACGTAAAAGAACCTCATATCTCCAAAGGAGGTCACTGAGCTAAATTCAAGGACATTTCCCGCCCAACAGTAGTCTCTAACGCCTCTGATAGATGGGGGAAGCATTATAGATACCGCAAAGCCAGTAGAGGCCGAACTCGCTGGCTCGGTCAGGACTGATGGTACGCACCAGTATCGGTAGGGTATAGAGACTGGTAGAATATCATAGAGGGAAGCACAATGGACCAATACTGGTCTCAGTGCATGGGGAAACCCACCCTCTCCAATAACTAACTAACTAGGAATTGCAAGAATTTCCTCTTCAGTTCTTAATGTTTTTTGTACTAAATGTATAATCATTAACTGTACATGATAGCTAATAACTGAAATGTGTAAATTGGAAAGTGTACTGAAAATGGCTCAGCAGAACTGAAGCTCATTTGCTGTAGTAGCTTAATCAGTGTGCTTAAAGTATTGATGAAATTTATTGTAGTATTATATAGTTAGAAAAGACAGTGGAATTATTACCATCTGAGTCAATAAATACTGATTTAATACAGGGATGTTTAACCATGACCACTTCATATGATGAAGCATGCTCAAAGGCACTGCCTGAAATATAGTGGATCTCTCACTTCATATCAATTTATAAATGTAATGGCCACTTTCAAAATAAGTATCTTACTGTACTTTTATGTATAATCCTGCAGAATGAGTAAAGAAAGGAATTGTTATTGATTTTTGAAGGTTGAGAACCAGCTGAGCAATGTAAGAAACTTACTGGCAACCAACCTCGAGTTGTCTGCCTCAAATCAACAACAACTTGAATTAGAACTCTCAAGCACCAGAGAGAAAGTAGCTGAAGTCCAATCTCAGCTCTCGCTTGCAGAACAGGTGAGTTTTCTATACATAATTCTTGTTTTGGTCTCAGACGGATCGGTCTCATGGATCCAGTGTCTGTGAGGCTGACAGACATATATTCGTGCTAAGAAATAAAAGGTAATTTAAACTGAGTAAACATTTAAAAAAAATCATGGGAATTAAATTATCCATATGATGTGCATATAACCCATATAGTGAGTATAGCGACTGGCTACAGGCTGAACAACCGAGGGGTTGGAGTTCGAGTCCTGGTGGGGGCAAGAATTTTCACTTCTCCATGTCATCCAGACTGGCTCTGGGGCCCACCCAGCCTCCTATCTAGTGGGTACCGGGGACACTTTCACTGGAGGTAAAGCAGCCGGGACATGAAGCTTACCACTCACCTCCAACTAGTGCTGAGGTCAAGAAAACGTGGTTCTATATATCTGCTCCCTTGTACATCTTCATGGTAGATTGCTTAATTAGTTAAGCACAGGGACAACTTTACCTTTTAACCCATATAGACTGATACTCTCTTCAGGTTTCATACAGACTTTACAGACAATGTGAGCCTCATGAGTCACATGGAAGACATCAGTTTGATACTCCCATTTTTCCCAGACATTTACCAGCGTGTCTCAAGTAATTCAATGACCAGAACTCATTCCCTTGCAGATTTAACCTTTGGTTTGACTGCTTACACCATACATAAATTGACTATTGTTTTGATGGATCCTTCTGGTAACATTTAAAGAACTCTTCTTCCATACTTGTAATGGAATTCTTTGCATATTGAATGGCACAGATGCCATTTTTGTGACATTAACACCTCAAATAGATGAGAGAATCATGCTTCTGGCTGGTATTAGGAAGAAGATTGGTCATAGTAGCTGCTTAGCAATATACATGGCATTACCATGAAATGAATCAATATTACTAGTATCTGAAAGTGTATGGTAAAAAGGTAAAGCTATCCCCGTAACAGGCTGTGGAGGCCCATAGGGTTGTGAGATGACAAGGCTCCCACATTTTCTCTAGACAGTCTGCTTATAGATGGCAGTAAGTTTGTTAGCCTTATGCTCCGGCCACCCTCTACCCCTCAGGAAGAGTCCTGATACTCATTTCTCTTAGAGGCTGAGTTGACCCCAGGGCCATAATGCAGCTGGAATGATTAGGTAAATTGAAAAAATCCACCTCATTGCGACTCAAACCCAATACCTTCTACATAGCTTGTAGCATAGTGCCTCAACCAACTATGCTACTGCATGCCCCCTCGTATCTGAAAGTGTTTACTTCATTTTTAATTCCCTTGTATTAGGCAGAAAGTTCTTATACAGGAGTAAAATACAGCACAGACAACGGAACTAAAACCCTTGAAGCTGTGTGAAGTATTAGTAGAGATTCCTCTCGTACCCAGTGCTTGAGGTGGAATGAAAATAGAACCGGCGTGGTTTTCCCCTTTTAATTCATAGACATAAATTATGAAAATATACCGAGTGATGTATATAGTCTGTGTTCCATCTAAGACCTACAAACATATTACAGTAGTTTAAATGGCATGCATTAAAATAAAGTCACACATGCATTACGAGGACTTATCTTTAGAATATTTTCCAGATGTTTTCATTGCTTTCTGAAGTCACTGATCTTCTATCTGCGGGGGCTGCACAAGACTGGTAATCTGCATGTCGACGTCCTTTCTTTAGCCATTGTTTTACATAATATTCTGCATCGAAAGCACTAAAAGGGGGTCCCACTGATGAAATAAACATTAAACTAGATGCTGTTTTTAAAAGCATCGAGCTTCGGATGGTTGAAATAATGTTGTTCATGTTGCTGAATGCACGCTCACACTCTGCAGTTGAAATAATAATAGTATTTGCAGCTGCAATCAACGGCTTTAGTTCATCAGGATACATGTCGTCACCATTCATTATATTCATGTAATATTCATGGAATCCATGAACTGAAGTTTTCTTACACACCATAAATGACTCAGCGAGTTCCCTAATCTCTTTATCAGCAAAACATGGATCTTGACATTTTACCCACTTAGCCTTATCCATTATTTTCAAGTTGTCCAGTAACTGACTGTAATTGTCCGTGTTTGACCAAGTTGTGTTACTACTTCCAGTCGATTCATATGAAGCTCTAGTGGTGAACATTCAGGTGTTTATATTGTCACTTAATTTCTGAAAGAATTGTTGTTCAGTAATCTTCTGCACTTTTCCATTTTCTAAGCTAACTCCTTTAAATTCTAATTTATCAGCAGCCATTAGAACTTCAGAATAATATTCACCTGGATTATTTGCCATGGACTGAAAGATGTGATACTTAACAAGAACTAAATGATGTGCTTCAGGCATTGTGATTTTCTTTTCTTGTAATTTTAAAGACAGGTGTTCAAGTTCTGTCAAAGCATCGAACAGAAGTCCCATATTTAGAACAAAGTTTACGTTGCTTAATTTTCTTTTCAATCCAGGATATTGAGCTCTCTCCCTTCCCGTGCATTTTGGGTCTACAGACACATTGTGAAAATGCTTATAAAGAGCAGGGTAATTATTCCATATGGCTCTCACAGACCGCGCACTAGACGATACCCAACGTGTCGTTCCTAACACTCGTCCTATGGTATTTAATCTCATACTCAGTTGTGCAGCAACAGTTTCTAATTCAGATTTGTTCTTTGGAGACGCGCTGTAAACGGAATAGAGTTTATCAAAAAATGATTGCATGTGGCACACTGTTGACATTTCCCGTACTGTATCATTCACCACTATTTCTAATCGATGATTACTACAATGCCAAACAATCAATTGAGGATACATTTGGAGCAAATTTGTGCGACACTTGCATGCCTTCCAAGTAAGTTAGAGGCCCCATCACAAGCAAATGAAATCCAATTTCATGATAAAAAGTCACTGTGAAATCCATTACTCTTGATACTGTTCAGAAAGGCATCCCTGATCGTTGCAGCTGTAGTATTTTCTAATTCCACTATATCAAAAAAATAACTACTCCCATCCATGGAATCAGGCAGTTTGCAATGTAAACAGATTACAAGAGCTTCTTTTTTACTTCGAGTAGAAGTCTCATTGATCATGAAACCTATCTTAAGATCATTATCAATAATATATTTAACAAGTTTCTTTCTCATTTCATCTGCTATATGATCACAAATATCAGTGCACGCATGATTAGACTGCAAGATACGCCCCATAGCTAAACCATTTAGTTCTTGTAAATCAATCAAAGCTGCTAAATCTGTCATGGGACGGTTCACTTTCGCTATTTGATAAGCTGTCCTAAATATGCGACAAGTTGTAACGTATTGTTTTTCTTGTGTTTTAACATTCAGACATTCAATTGTTTCTTTTTTTAGCAAGGCATAAAATGTCACTAGCTTTAACATGAGCTGCCGATAGTTTATGACAAGACAGTTTCTTCCTAATCGATTGTTGTTTCTTCTCTTTTATTTCACCATATTCCTTGACCCTACCTTCACACCACTCACTAGATAATTTCAAACCTTGTGTTTTTGCAGGCCCTAGAGTTCCCACTGATTTACATGTTGTACAGCCTAGCCCTTGTTTACTAATTGTCAACCACTCGTATATTTTCAATTTTTCTAGCCATTGATCTTGTGTCCAGTAATTAGGGAAATAATTAACGTCATTTTCATGCACCTGATTTTGAGTCACGCTGTTATCTATTGCAGCTGTATTCACACATACGGTGGTTTTGTCTTCGTTGCAGTGGATGGAACTTACAATTGTTTCACTTTTACTTATAGTTACACACGATTTATAACTGCCACTTTCACTTAACTTGGGTTTCTTACTGCGAATTATCCATTTCTCCATTTTCACCGATAAATGAAAACTGATGCTGAACTAAAATAACATTTCGTACAGTTTCTGTCATTGAAGCAAGGATCAACCCAATGAACCCCACCCCCCACTAAAATTCCTGGCTAAATTCCCATTGGTTGGAATAGAATAAAATATGTGTGTCCTTACGGCTGGGACGTGTCATCAACAATAGAAACTTTTGTGATTATTTACTGTAAACGTCTGACCTATGGCTTAAATGGGATGGGTCTCACATTATTCTACAAGTTTATATATGTATTACCGGATGTGAGAATACAGCCTGTACCGGTCATAACTGTATTTGTAGTTTGCCAACTATGCTATTTCAACACCAAATTTATTTCTGTCCAGTGAAGTAGGAGGGAGTAGGAAATGTGTACCTCATTTTCTGCCAAGATATTGTGTTTTCATTTTCAATAAAATAACTAAGAATTCAGACGTGACATCAACAATAGAAGAACTTAAAATTTTGTTGTAAACAACTGTTCTGTTGGAGACAGGCCACCTCTGCATTGGGATGGGATGGGATGGTATGCAAGGCAAGAGAAGGACAAACTGTTTCCGACATTGTATAATTTATTATCGGTCTTAAGAATACAAAAATGAATCTTTCCTTAACCTTTAACCGCCGGAGTTTTGAAACGCAGGTAAAGCTAGCTGACCGGGGTTTATTTAAATGCCCGCTGCTTGCAGGGGTTTAAATCCACGTTTCTGCTCTACGTTTAAATGCCAGTTCCACTTAGAGCGCTTGAGCGTTGTTTTTGGAATTGCTCTATCTAATACAATTTTTATGATAAATGAATTGAATTAACTAAAAAATTCTTCACACAGCAGTTCTGCAGTATAAAATTTTTCCGCTCCTACACACAACAGTTCTGCAGTATAAAATCTTTCCTCTTTGTAACACTTGGGCTTGTTAGCAGAAACCCCATGCCATAAAAGTGTGCTGGCCATAAGCCTATATAATTCTATCTTCACAATTTTCTCAGCTTATTCAGGGAATTTGGTGGAAGTTGACACAAAGGAAAATTTCCTGCCCCCTATTTTCTTTGAAAAACCCTTATTGCTGCCAAACAAGCGTCTTCCATTTACTGGATCTGACAATTCTGAACAGTTTCATCCTGCGGTGCGAAACTGTCACATAGGGACTTTCGTCTTACCCTTATGCGCAACATGCTGGAACATGCTGTAATGCGTCGCTCCCAACCACAACGCCATTAGGTCGACCTCCTGCTCTGTCATCCACAATATTTCGTCTAGAGGAAGCCAACCGACATCACTGGCCGACCTCTTGTGCCATGAGAATGAAATGCTGTGTTTGTTCTGCACGTGGAAAGAGGAAACGTGTTCAGACGAAGTGCGAGAAATGTGATGTGGGACTGTGAATTCTCGGGTGCTTCGAACAGTACCACACGAAAGGAAAATTTAGTTAGACGACACAGGGGAGTAGCCTGTACAACCATGAAACAGATAACAACAACAAAAGAGGTATTGTACATTGCATTTACTGCCAAAGAAGTAACGGGATGCTTTTATGCCATTTAGAAAAAAAGAACCAGGATGCCATCCCGCCCCACCTCAAGCCCTGCTCGTACCTCTTAAGAAAGAATCTCCTCCCCCTCTGCTAAGCCACACAAGACTCTTTCGGGTAGAATTTTTTTTTTCAGTATTGGATGTTATGGTTGGATTCTGTGTACGCAGAATGGAGCCCCTGATAATAAATTTTTGTAGTCTAATATATCTAACCGCCTCTGTGATCTAGTGGTCAGAGTTCCCTGCTACAGATCCAGAGGTCTGGGTTCGATTCTCGGCACTACCAGATTTTCTGAGAGGTAGTGGGTCTGGAATGGGGTGCACTCAGCCTCATGAGGATAATTGAGGAGCTATTTCAAGGAAATAGCAGCTTTAGTCTAGAAAATCGAAATTAACTGCCATGGTGATTCATTGCGCTGACCACGAGACATGCTCTATCTGCTAATGTTGGCACTAACTTAGCCAACAAGTGGCAGTCACTCTGTCAGTATAGTTCACTTGCGGACTAAAACCACAGAGTTTGTTTTGTTTGATATAAGCTATCTTTATTTTATTTATATATTCCTTTTGTTTTATGATGAAATTCTGTTCATTTAGGATGATCATAATCTGATTACAAGAACAAGCAAAGCATTTGAAATGCACCCAAGATAAGTTAATTAAACCAGGGAAGGAAAATAACACAAGACCATTAAAAATCATTATCTGTGACTTGAACTGGCAACTGATATACTACTTTTATGCTCTGAAGCATGCATGTCAACTCTGAAAAAGTTTACACTTGCTGCAGGAGAAGCAGCAGACTTTGAAGGCAGTAGAGAAACACTACAAAAAATATTTCAGTTAATTGGATTTTATTTTAAGGTAAGGATTCAAGACCCATAATGATGGAACAGAATAGTATCATTTGCATGGTGGGGCACCTGTCTGAGGGACATCACTGAAGGACGTCCTACAGTATACGTGAACAAAACATGGATACATCTAAACTATGAGTACAGACATGTCCTCTAAGTGATGATATCATTTATAACTCTTACAGTCTAGAGGACTCATAGAGGTGACAATATACAAGTTTTATCATAAATATTAAAACAAAAAGTATATATTGAGTGGTTAATACCACAAGATTAACTGTGTCAATTTTTAAAAGAGGTCAAATGATAAATTGAGAACTTGCCCTTCATTTCCATTGTTGTGATGGATAATGCAGCCTACAATTCTGTGCATATATAGGGAACAGAGACTTCTTCAGGTGGGAAAGAATTAAATGCAGGGATGATTATACCAGCACACATTCCCTTTTGAAGACAATATGACAAAGTCAGAACTGGTAGACTGGAAATAAGAACAAACAAAGTCTGTAATTAAAGACTGGGATATATTTCTGTCTTTGAATATATCTATGCCATGGAAAACCAACAGTGATAGTTCTGTCTTCTGGTTTTCCTCTACCAGACATGGGAAGCTTAGTGATATCGTAACATGTTCAGAATGTAAGCGTTATGTGTGAACACATATTGTTTGTAAAGATTTGTTGACTGAATGAGATAAAATTGTTCAATTTTTTCTCATTTGTGCTGCATGTCCCACCAATCTCATGTTTCTTTGTTTAATGCCCAAACAGTGGTACATGCAGAGTACAAGGTATGAAGCTCATTGTTATGTAATTTTCTTTATTCTCCAATTCCTTCATCTCTTTCAAGTCCATATATTCTCCTTAGCACTTCATTCTCCAACAAACTCAATTTCAGTAGTCTCCCCAGTGAAGAAAAAAGTTTCAAAATCATACAGAAAACTAATAAAATCAGAGACTAGAATACTCCTAATTATCTGTATATGGATTATCCAGTTTGTGGCTTATCTGTGCACCTTTTTAGGAGTATTCACAACCCTGTGGAATGCCTGTTAAGTTCTCTCAGTGCTTCCATCCATCCATCTGTACACTTGAAACAACTTGAGGACCAGTGGGCAGATTTTCATGAAATTTTATGTTGGTGAATTTTACAAACGTACAGGTAGAGGCCTTGTGACGAGCTGATCACCTGCCCAAGGAGTCCTACCATATGTCTAAGATCTAGAAAAACCAAAATGAACGGAGAAGTTCATGGAGGTAGGCCTAGGCCCACTGGGGCTGTAGTGCCAAGAAAAAAAAATTTACATTCATAGAAGTACTTCAATTTGCATTTTGATCAAATATTTTAATAACCACTTTATATGAAAACCAATATTTATTTCTATTCTTATCTCAGATGTAACTTTCTGAATATTTATTAAAATGAAAAACGTTTTGAACAAAAGTTGTAGAGAATTATTAATCACACACCTTATGTTTACTACGCATTTTCCATAAAACTTGCAGTCTTCAAGATAACTGAACAAACTGGACATTGTACCTGTATTTCCAGGTTTCTATTTTTTAAATTACTATGGCCCTGATCACACGTGAAACTTTGATTCTCTTTGATTATTATTATTAGTATTATTTTGTTGTTGTTGTTGTTGTCATCATTGTTTTTGTTGTGTCATTTTTCCCTCCTTCATTAGCATGGATAATCAGAAATATGCTGCATGTGAAAAAAAAAATATTTTTAAATGCTCAATTTGTTTGCAGGAACTGGAGAGGAAATTCAGTCAGACAGCTGCATATGCTAACATGAAGAAAATCCTGAACAAAAAGAATGAGCAAATAAAAGAATTAAGGGGAAGACTGCAGCATTATGAACCTAATGAAAATAATGATGAATAAGAGGTGCAATACATCCCCATGTGACTGCAGTATTTTCCAAAATATTGTTTAATTTTCACACAATGATCTAGTCAAGTGCACTTAAATGATATACTGTAGAATACAAGTGAATCACCAGTACTTAAGTGATATTTGATTCCGTCCTGTGATGATTCCTCATATTATAGACTGTAATTTTATGAAGACAGTTAAATTATTGATAAAATAGAAGAAACTGCTATTTGCCTTATTTTGTGTACCTTTATTCACTTGAAGAGCAAGTAACAAATGACTTGTTAGCGAACACGTAAATTTGGTATAATTTAGTGCAATTGCTTTTTATTNAATGAATGAAAAACTTCTGCCTTACATGTTTCAGCCACTAGTGTCCTTTATAAAGATAAATTGTCCTGTTTTGAAGATCACTGTTTATGGTTGTATATAATGGGTGACATCAGTGAATGAAAAAACATCAGGTCATGGTAAAGGTAAAATTGTCCTTATGCTTAATTTATTAAGCACCACTCCGTGAGGACATGTCAAGGAGTGAAGGCATAGCTCAACCATTCTTGACCTGGGCACTAGTTAGAGGTGAGTGATTAGCTTTATACCCAGGCTGTTTTGTCTCTGGAGAAGAAACCCCTGGTGCTCATTGGATAGTAAGCTGGGTGGGCCCCAGAGCCAGTCTGGATACTGTGGAGTAGAGAAAAATCTTTTGCCCCCACCAGGAATCAAACCTCACCTGTCCAGCCCATAGCCCATTGCTATAGCAACTGAGCTATCCCAGCTCTCTCACCCTTATTGTGTAAACCACAAAGCAGAATGTGCACCAGTTGACCTGTGGATATGAATAATGAAGCTTCTATGGAAAACATTATCATCAGAAATGGTTGAACTTATTAGCCTGTTCTGTCCTCAAACATCAAGCCATCACTAGTTGGAACTCTTTAAGAGACATTCCACTACATGGAGCAGTGACCCTACCTTTTGAGATTTCCAGGTCCCACTGGGCTGATGGGTAGCACCTGGCAAAGCCCCTACCCATGGTTACATGGCAGGTAGACAGGATTCAATAGCTGTGGTAGGCAAGCAGTCTAAAGAAAGGAAACCCCGTTCCTCCAAGACGGGTGTTGCCACTGGTTGTAACCTTCCCAAGCATTGAGCATTGACAGAAACCAGCAGTCACCATAAAATCAGATTGTTCAACAAGGCATCAGTGCTTCAGACCATACACTTTAACAGCATATGCTCAGCAATCTTGGAGTGACTGGTTCTCACCCTCTCTTCACACATTTAGCAAGCCTACTCCCATTACAAACAAACAAACTCCATGGCATGCAGTCCGCAAGCGAACTATACCGACCAAGCGACCGCCACTTGTCGGTGAAATTAGTGCCAACTTTAGCAGATAGAGAGTGTTATGTGGTCAGCACAACGGATCCCAGCAGCCGTTAATTTCGGTTGTCTAGACCGGAAGCCTGCTCCCATTACTTTTAATATTTCTGTAATTTTTCACGCAAATCCTGTTTGAATCCATTCCAAACCTATAAATAATCCTGCAAAAATAAGTAGTGAAAATGATATAAAATATAATGGTTGAAATACCAGTATCAGTTATTTTTATAGAATTAATATAATTACACTGTTTTATTTAATAAGGAGCTTATCTGCAGTTTATGACTGAAGCATCAATTATTTTGACCCCAAAATAATCAGTAATCTTTTTCAGAACAATCTGATTTAACAGTGCCTTTTCTGGGTAATCATGGGTGGTAGCATTCTTTCATTCAAGTATGCAATCTGGCACATCTTCAGTTAACAATAAATACTGCAGAACGCAGATCATGTCTACTGCTGAGAGGCTGCAGAGCTCCTGCAATCACTGAGCACATATTTCTTAATCCTGTTCCTCATAATTTGTTCCCTTGTTTCCTCCCATCTCTAAAGCACTGGGTTGTCTTCTGTAGTAGTTTCCTGAATAACATCATTATCAACGTGAATGAAATCACCAACTGTGACTCAGGTTTTCTTACATAACTTCTGGTAGTGTTCATTGCAGTTAAAATCAGAGATGTCACTGTCCTCTACCTCTTGTTCATCCCTTATCTGCAAAATAGTGTCCTTGTGCTAGCAATCTGACACCTTGGTTGGACTCTGGTATTTCTGACTAATGCAAACCATCAGGATAGCCTCAAAGATTGTTGGCAGTTGCCTTAGCTCACCAAAATATATTCCAGTAGTATTTGAATTAGGAGTGATCTGAATCATGTCTGTGGAACATATGTTACATGTCAGTGTGTGTACTTGCCAATATATTGGAGTTCTAAAAATGCAATAAACTAATTCAGACTTACTTCAATTATCAGCATGTGCTTCAATTCAAACGGCTTGCTGTTCACTCGAGAGATGGAGAAAGGGTGAGTAGATTACTGTGTTTGGCTTTTGGAAGAAGGTGGGGGGGGGGGAGGAAGAGGAATGTATCTTCCATTTTTCTGGTTTCATTGTTATGTGCTTTTCTGGAACACACCTATCATATATGAGGAATACCTGTAGCTGAAAAATGGATGTGCGCTGAGATAGCAGAACAGCATTTTAACGTTCTTTAAAGGACTTTGTACATTCCCGTTTGGTGTGCAGCTTTAAGTTATGAGAAAATTTCTGTTTGGTCCCCCCCCCCCCTTAACCTATAAGCCTACAGAAAGGAGCTATTCATAGAACGTAGTGCCATCATCCATGCTCATGTTGTGAGAGTCAAAAGATAGGTGCTGTATGATTTTCAAACTCCGAGAGTTCTTATTGATTTGTAGTTCATTTAACAAAGCCATCAGTAACTCAGATTACATAGTGTCATATGACAGGATGAATGAATATTGAATACTGAATTAGAAAGGAAGCTGAAATGGTAAATTTGAGGTACCACCTTGGTATGTCTGGAGAGACTGAGGAAAATAACGAAAAATCTCAATCAGGATATTCAGTATCTGAGCCAATTAACTCTTTGACTGGTGCGAAGGGTATTTAAATCCCACCCCTGTCCTGGCAGGCCCTTTAAACCTTATGTCACTTAAATGCATGTAGTTACTTTTTCCTAAACAACTTCAACAAAAATTGGTTTTTAAAAACGAAATTTTTAGGAACTAATTAAAATACAATATTTTATGCAATAAATGCTTTTCCACACCTCTTTATTTGTTTTTCTTCGTGTGATAAACATTGAAACATGAAAGTTTGCAGAGAGCCACACCACAGCCTGCACACATGATACTTGTTTCTTTTCTAACCTTGTGCTTAGCACTCACGCGACACTTTCTCAGGGCACCATTCTTCTTATTGTTACTGTTAGGAACATGGACCATTTTGTGAATTTTCAAGCCACCCTCTAGACGATTTGCTGGCTCTTTCACTGGTGGTCTTTTCAAGGTCGAGGGCGGAGGCGTGACTGCACTCTAGTCTGATCCAATAGATTCGTCATCCACTTCATTCCTTTACTTTTCTCCCTCTAAACACTGTTTGTTTCGTTCAGTCATTTTTCTACACAGTCCAATATAAAATCTTCGAATCCATAATTTCTCTTCTTGTATTTTTGGTTTTTGTGTTCTTTTTGAATAGAATGAAACTATTCAACCGCAAAGACATGTTTTGTCCATACCATGGGTGTGAAATAGGGGCCTAGTGGACAAATATTCTTCAATTTCAGGGCGTTTGTCGATTCCTGTCATGAACACAATTCCTAAGTATGTCCAGATTTCATCTGATGTGACATAATTGTAATTGTGTTTTCGAGAGTGAGGAGCTAACTCATGTGTGTTGAAGTGCTGGTGAGCATAGCGATTGGTTTCAGTTGTGATGTGATTTACCAAGTCGTCATCCAGAAAAAATTTTAATCCATGAAAAGGGATGCATTTTATGTGTTATATCAATTTTGATCCCGAAAATACTAGAAAATGGAAATATTGGGGGTACAATGTCTCCGTACGTTCATGAGATGGGCGTGTCAGGCACCGCACTCGTGGTAGGTAAATGTTCATGATTACTGTCTTGTGGATCATTGTCTATCACTGTATTATTGTCACTATCAACTTCATCCAATTCAGGAATCATTATTTCATCGCCACTATCATCATCAGAACAAATCTCGGTCACAACATTTTCCAGCTGGTCTGTAGGAACACGAAGACACTTGCTGCAAGAAGCCATGGTGAAACTGAATGAATGTGAAATATTTTCTGACCTTTTCCTTCTCAGAGGGTTCTGACAGTAATATAGACCCCCACAAAGTTTACAAGGGTTCTTTACAAACATGCACAAAAACTATCATATATATGTCTTTGGTTGATGAGTGCCAAGAGAGCAAAGAAGGGAAGAGATTGTCAAAGCGTTAAAACACGCCAACGCCAGGGAACGGCTGGCATCGTCCGGGCGTTAAAACACGCCCGCGCCAGTCAAAGAGTTAATTCCTGAACACAAGACTGGCATTACCACTCAACCTAACCTGCTTACTCAAAGGGCTCTTGAACTTCCTAATTATAACGGGCTTCACTTTATCAGTTCCTACAGAATTTGTGTAGAACACCATAATTCTCTTTGTACACTTCCCAGTGCACCTTTCATCCAAGCTTACAATTTTATTGGACATCAGCTTAGAGAAAAGAGCTAGTTCATCAGTACTGTACACATCTTCAGCTGGACACCATTTTAGCAATTTGCTCTACATATTTTAATTTTAAAAATGTGTCCTCTTTCCCAGTAATTGTCTTTTTGGCTCATGCTATTTATCAGAATTAATGGAGCCACCCAGTGATGCCCTAAAATTCTGTAATTTGATGAGCAAAGGATCTCGCATAACATTAAATCAACTGAAAATGTCTTTGCTCTTGATCAATATACCATTTGTATGCAGCACTGGTCCCTTCCTTATAATTTACTTATATAATTTTCTGTGGTTCAATAACATCAAAATGGTTTCTATAAACCCTATTCTTAATGAGTGTGAGAGAGTTCATAGGCAGATTCCTTTACATTTTTTAATATTAATATTTTCTAAAATGCTACATTTTTCTTCCAATGAAAACTTCTGCTTTTGTTTCCACTGCCAATGTCCCCCCCACCAAAAAATGCTTTATATCTACCACTCAAGCACTGAGAAACTTTTTACTCGGCAATAATTGATGGGAAGGTAGCACAGATAGAACGAATTGTCCACCACACTGCAAGCATTACAGCATCATCACATTACTCTTACCATCACAATAATAACTACTCTAAACCAATTTATCTACTTTCTAAAACCAAAATTTCATTATACTAATCACATACTTCCATCCAGAGCAGAATTTCAATTACACATTTTACTCTCTTTGTATTGAAGTTCATTACACAGGAATTATTTTTCACAGACACATGGGGAAATGGTGGGGACTGAAAACATAATTGCTGTACTGGATATCTAAATATTCTGGTGTCCACTGTGTAAACAATTCATTGTGCTTGAAAAATAAGTTTATCCAAAATGGTATAAATATAAATTGTTATGTCTATAGTGTATAGTTCACTGAAAAACAATGTATAAATACTGTACACCAAAGATTAAGCCAACATTGTCCCTTACGTTTTGTTTCAACAGACCCATTTTATTCCATTACGGGTACTTTATACATAAAAAAGCTAAAGGCATCCCTGTGCTTAATTAAGCACTATGTGCTGGTGAGTGGAGATACAACTCCACCATTCTTGGCCTTGACACTAGATGCCGAGTCGTTAGCTTCATGCCCCTGCCACTTTACCCCCAGTACCCTGTGGATAGGAAGCTGGGTGTACACCAGAGTTTGTCTGGACACTGTGGAGAACAGAAGAATCCCCTGCCAGAAATCAAACCTAAACCATACAGCCCACAGCTTGTCACTATACTGACTTTGTATGTGTACTGTACATTTGCTTATTTTTTCATTTTTTTAGCTCAATGTTATAACTACAGTCTATACAACACCGGTTTGTTACACGAAATGTTTCCACCAACTCTATTGCCTTAGTGGTTGCACATCATATAAGGTGCAATACATAAAGCACCATGTAGTCTCATGACATTCTATATAAGAGAAGTTCTGTCGCCTTCAACAGACTCCTTATTATCTGCATGCAGATTAAACACAGAAATTTTAGAACTCGTTAAGTACTTATTAGGAGTTTCTAACAGTGATGTGTTCTCCATTATATCTGTTTCATTACTACATGATTTACTGTACCCTGTACATCTTCTCACCCAGCTGCAGCTTTCAATTTTATTATTTCATTGCTTTTCTTGCTTGCCTACTACTGTTGAACAATTGTTGCTTTCTTATGTTAAGATATTTGTACACTTAGTGGCCAGCAGCAACATCACTTAGTAATAATTACTGTGATTTTTCAGTGTTGAATGCTGCATGGACAGTATTTCCAGATTTGGGGATTATTCACTGTTCTTCATTATCCAGAATACATCTGCACTCCATTACCACAGATAATTTAATGTCCACTGTACTTTTGTTTTCAGAACCTGAATCTTATAATTCAGTTTTTGTGTCAATAAGTTAAACTTTTCTCTCATTATTTACACTGTTTAATAAATTTATTAAACGTTTGCATTATAAGAAACAATTTCATTATTTCAATAGCCTACTTTGTGAAAAACCTAAACACAGAACCAGTACTTAAGCCAATATATTCGTACGTACACACACTCAGAAGCCGTTAACGCATGCTCAGAATGTCAACAGCATACTCAAATGAGGTAAGCACTGTTAATCATTACTTCATTACCACATTGAAAGACATATATGAAAACATGTCATACCCAAGTAAGAAATTAAAATGGAAAATAACCCTCTAGAAAACATTCAATCATTACATGTAATCTATGTAGATGTATTATGAATAAAATGTTACAAAATGTTGACATTGGGAAATTCATGGTCTTCTCGGGGTTTCTCATGTTTGCGTTCATTGCTCTTGTGCTCACATAAGTTAATAACTAGTTATTTTTTCAATTCCTTCCTTTTACTGCTTCACACATTTCCATCATGTTTTCCCAACTCATATTTTCAGCCACTAAAGTTACTGTTTTTGCTATGTGTTCTTACATTCCCTTTGCATATCTACATATCACTGCAACATTTCATTTTCAATCCTATGCATTCTCACTGCTCATCTACTGCCACTTCACAGCTTCCAATGAGACATCTTTCTGCAGTTCTGAATCGAAACACACATTATACCTTCAAATATTACTCATCAGTTTAGTCATTTTGTTTTGTTTGGTATCACCCTATTCTATAAAGTACCATGGTACATCCTTCTTGTTGCTTAGCTAAACCATCTGCCTTATGGCAGGTTTTTGTTAACATAGTAATGAACCTTCAGGTTCCATATATGTTGAGAAACTCATAAGCAGCAGTGCAACTCAAGGACTCAGCCCCATTGAATTAATACCTGAAGCTTAGCAAATAAAAAAAAGATCCACCTCAATGTCCTGAGCATTACATACATTCTTCAGCTTTCTGTTTTTGTGTTGCTTTCTTGCGTGCACACAAAGTAACTCAATGTCCTTTGGCCAAACTTTGAAAGGCTGTTCAGCAGAAAATGCAAACACCCACACCAACTTCAGAGTTAGCAACATGTGGACTGCAATCTCAATTTCATCCCTTATCAAATGTTCCAAAATACAGGGAACATATGATGTGCTGGATGTTCCCGTCTTCAATTCAAAAATTTCTTTAAAATTGAACTGAAGATTTTAAGAGTGCCAATTTTCGAAAATCAATTGACATGCGTAGATTAACAAAGATTTTGTACATAACTGACAGATATCAGCGGGGAGGATTCTGATATATCGAAACCCGTTAGCAACGGAGAAGTGAACAATTGGGAAGACTGGTGTTTTTAAATTTTAAACTAGGTGCAGTGTAGCAGCTACATGAGAATATACACCTGTTGATGGCCATTTAAGGCCGAAACATGTAGTGTAGAAGAAAGGAAGACAAAAGAACTACAATAAATTGTTGCACTTAGGACAGAGTTTATGTCATATATTGTGTAGTGTAACAGGATGCTTAAATATAATATTGTAAACCTATTCAAGTCTGCCAGAATCAGTCCCAATCACCAACACTGGTCAGAATTCAGAATCTTATATTCTACTTGTTGGAATACTTAATGGGCAAATTCCAGAAAACCAGTACAGATACACCGGTTGTCAAGAAAAACTTTACTATCCGCATTATATGTAAAATCCCTGTTATGTATATAATATTTATACAGGAACTAAAATATGTATATGAAATTTAAGGTGCATTTCAAACTGGTCATGCAAGTAATCAAGTTGCTCATTACATTTTTCTGCTTAAACAAAATAATCCTGTGGTTTGAGGAACCAGAAATGATACACCCTATTCATACCAGACTTTAGACTTACCTTCTGTACCTTCATGGTACAACAAAGAATGTTTCAGCACAGGCTTATACTTAACTAAAACATTTCATATAAATTTGGACATATGGTACAAAAGAAATAAAATCCAACATTTTTTCTACATCCCATCATTGCCACATTTATTTTTATGTACTTTTTATACAACAGCAACAAAAGCCTTAACGTTTCCTGTGCAGCTGCAGTGAATTTCTCCTTAACCATGCTGCACGCCTTGATCCTCCAATAGTTTGGCTGTAACGATGTCCTTTGCCCAGACCTCTTGATTTGCGGCCTGCAGATGTCAATCCACGCAATTCACGATGTTTCATAACAGCATTGCATATCCAATTGGCCTTAGGATCACGACGAACAGCCTGCAATAAAAGCTCTTGATTATGTAGGAAAAGGTTATCCAATTGGTAGATAAACTGTGACCTCTCTTAAGAGTCCTCTCATCTATACAGCTCCATGTGTTTGGATGACAAATGACTGAAAGGGGTGTGGGAGCATGCAGTCATGGCCGAATTTATGATACTATACCCTGGTATTTACCTGAAGTACTGAGGAAAACCACAAATACCTCAGACATGACACCTGGTGTCCCAGTTGAGATTTGAAATGAGCACCAATGGACTTTAAGTCAGAAGTGTTACTGCTTCAGCCAATTTGCTCACTTATTTGGCTAGTTAATATCCTATGAACTACTCCTGTCCTCAGCTTAGAGCTGTACTCACCTTGTGAGCTGGGTCTATCAGGATAACTTCATAATATTTATAAGTAGAGTCTTGAGCAACCCAATACGAATTAAGCACGCGCAAACCTCCACATCGTCTGCCAACACGCTCCTGAGGACAAATATATCAAATATGCACTGTAATACCATTTCCTAAAACAGTAGAAACAGCCATAAGCACTGAAGCAAACTTTTGTATCAGACATCCAAGGAAGAAGATAATTCATCATCATCATCACTCACATATGATATCATCATGTACAAAAGAATGTGGAACAGTACTTTATAGAGAAATTCTAAAAGTGTCACATTTTAATAATATGCAAACCCATGACAGCCACATCTTGTACTGAAATATACTACACCCAGCAATCGGTGATATTATTCAGCTGGTATATATATATATATATATATATCAGCAAAACTTGTCAAAAATTGAACATTTGCTGGTTCATTACGTTTTTAGCCATGAGGCTAGAACTGGCCATAACAGTGCTGGCAGCCATGTTTAAAAAACACCATGCATCTTACATGGCACTGTCAACTCCAAGGTAACAAAATGGGATAAGACGTGCATGCAATACAAAATAATGGATAATTCAAGATATAATATTTTGTTCTATATTCTTACACTGATGACATAAAGGACAGGTTCTATGAAGAACTAGAACATGTTTTTCAAAAATTCTTGAAGTACCCTATAAACATTTTGCTAGTAGATTTCAATTCCAAAGTATGGAGGGAAGACATTTTCAAACCAATGACTTGGAATGAGAGTTTGCATGAAATTAGTAATGATAATGGAGTTAGAGTAGCAAACTTTGCCACATCAAAAAATCTTACTGTCAAAAGTACAATGTTCCCACATCGTAACATCCATAAATTTACTTGGACATCTCCTGATGGGAAGATACACAATCAAATAGACCATATTTTGATAGACAGGGGATGTCACTCAAGTATACCTGATGACCAATCATTCAGGGCAGCAGATTGTGTTACTGACCACTATTTGGCGGTGGGAAAGGGTAGGGAAACACTGGCAGTGGGCAAACAAACAATGCACAGAGTTCATATGGAGAGATTCAATCTCAATAAATTAAATGAGGTAGAGGGTAAAGGGCAGTATCATGTTGGAATCTAAAACAGGTTCGTGGCCTTGGAAAACTTGGACACTGAGGTGGATGTTAATAAAGCTTGGAAAACTATTAGAGATAATATAAAAATTTCTGCCAAGGAGAGTCTACGTTATTATGAACTGAAGAAGCATAAGCCATGTTCGATGAAGCATGCTCAAAATCACTAGACCAAAGAAACCAAGCCAAATTGCAATGGTTACATGATCCAAGCAAAATACATATGGATAATCTGAACAATATAAGATGCGAAACCAGCAGGCATTTCAGGAATAAAAAGAGGGAATATCTGAAAGACAAAATTGATGACCTTGCAATGAACAGTAAGAACAAGAACATTAGAGACCTGTATAGAGGAATAAACGACTTTAAGAGGGATTACCAACCTAGAACTTAGTGAAGGATGAGAATGGTGATCAGCTTGCAGATTCCCACAACATTTTGAGCAGGTGGAAGAACTACTTCTCTCAGTTATTGAATGTACATAGGGTCAGTGCTGTTAGGCAGACAGAAATCCATACAGCTGAGCCCTTAGTACATGATCCTAGCCCTTTTGAGGTTCAAATTGCTATTGCAAAACTGAAAAGATATAAATCGCAAGGTAGTGATCAAATTCCAGCAGAAGTTGTATCACTGTATCTAGCCTTTCTCTGACTGAGGTGGTTGGTCTACACTCCACCCCACTACATCTAAGATAAATAAGTGGATCAAGGGCAATGATAGGTCAACTATAAGAAAGTATACATCACTTTAAATCAAAATTACACAGTTCTTAAGCTTAATGAATATTGGTTATTTTCCATCAGCTGTGCTACCACAAAAACTCATGAAGGTCTTCCCTAGGCTTTAGGTGCTACAAATTATGGGAATGGTGGAAAAATAGTGACATTTTAATTTTTAAAAGCAACCTCAATAACGCAGTGAGTCGGGGTAGCGAAGTCCGTATAGCGACTGGCTACGGGCTGGACGACTGAAGGGTTGTAGTTTGAGTCCTGGTAGGGTCAAGAATTTCCTTCTCCAAATCATCCAGATTGGCTCTGGGGTTCACCCAACCTCCTACCCAATGGGTACCAAGTGCTCTTTCCCCAGGGGTAAAGCAGCTGGGGCATGAAGCTGATCACTCACCTCCAGCTAGTATGAGGGTCAAGAAAATGAGGACCCATACATCCACTCCCCCATACACCTTCATGGAATTGTGCTTAATTCATTGAGCACACGGACTTTACCTTTTACCTCAATAACCCACTGCATTAAGAACTTCAGCAGGGCAAAAATATATCAGTACAGATCTGATCAAAGACATCACTGCCACCCAAATCTGCTCGGTACATGTACAAGCTGACATGGCGTTTGTGAGTGGCATACATTTTCCTGTTGCACCACTTTGTAAAATTCTCCCCATGGCCACCATATGGTCTACACAGTCAGTGATAGTTCACATACTAATATTAAAAGGTGCCATTCTGCTGTCACACGCTACAAAGAGGAGCTAATTAATGGTGCAGTCAGCGATAGATCACATACTAATATTATTATTATTATTATTATTATTATTATTATTATTATTATTGGAGGGGGTGGGTTTCCCCTGCACCATGACCAGTTGTTGATCTATTAAAAGGTGGCATTCTGCAGTCACATGTTACAAAGAGGAGCTAATTAATGGTGCAGTCAGCGATAGATCACATACTAATATTAAAAGGTGCCATTCTGCAGTCACACGCTACAGAGAGGAGCTAATTAATGGTGCAGACAGTGATAGATCACATACTAACATTAAAAGGTGCCATTCTGCAGTCACACGCTAGAAAAAGAGGAGCTAATTAATGGTGCAGTTAGTGATAGATTACATACTAATATTAAAAGGTGGCATTCTGCAGTCACATGCTACAAAGAGGAGCTTATTAATGGTGCAGACTGGATGAACCACCTCTTAATCTTTAACAGAAGAATGTTATATATATATATATATCTCAGCAAGTAACAGCCTGCTGTGGCCTAGTGTTATATTTATATAAGGCAGGACACCTGCCCATTTTGATTGTTGACAGTTTGATCTTTGCTTGAAACCAAAACAACCCCCCCCACCACCAGGTCATGTTAGTGGTTCATTTGTTAGCTCTGAACAATGAAATCATTCATCATGGTACTGTTTGTGTACTGACTGTTTATGACCTGGTCAGCCAAATAGAGCCCAGCTTTATTTTGAGAACTGAGGCAAGAGTCTGGAGTTCTGGACATTACAGGAAGACTTTACATATAATCCTACAACTGCATGCTGTGTACAGTGCACCATACACATGTGTTACATAATATGTAAGTTGAGTTCCTTTTATTATGTTCATGTTTCCCCCAAGTAAATTGATACTGGCAGCATGGACCAGAAGATGGTGCATAGCAATTAATTTAAAATCCCCAATTATCAATAGAACCTCCGTCAAGTGTAACAATATATATTCTTGTCACCATTTTCTCACATTTGCCTTACATGTTTCGGCTCACAAAGAGCCATCATCAGAGGCAACCACAACAAAAACATGGAAACACTTGCACTGCTCAACAATCACAATATACAGTTTTTTGTGGAAGATGTTACACGTATCGGAGCGTAAAACACAACAACATCCAGTACCCCGAGTGCGGGTATCCCATTTGCATTTAAAATATCACCCACAAAGCGGGTCGTTAATGTTAAAATTAAAGTTAAAACCGTCCAAGTAAAATATTCAGGTTCCTCTTAGTGGATAGTCCCAATGGGGGAGGCGTCAGCACGAGGTTGTGTGGGCT